>NC_071273.1:5235142-5442642 GCF_023375685.1 Ictalurus furcatus
TAAAACTGAAATCTCCTCAGATGGTAAGTGTTCAAATCACAGTAAAATGATTAGGTTATTTTTTTATTTTTTATTTTTGTTTTTACATTTACAGTGATTTAATCGCTTTGGAGCTATTTTCATAGTAAGTACCAAGTAGATCATAGAAACCTGGCAGCTATGGTCCCTACCATCAGCCACAGCTCAGTATATACTGTATGTAAAACTGTGTGAGCGTGTGTGTTTCTCAGTGTAAAAGCCCGACAAGACTGCAAGGGAAAAAATCCAGAAAGAATCCTCATGACCTCATCTTAAAGGTCATTTTATTCATACTGTAAGAGCCGCTGGAAATTCTTTTTAATTAAGAAAACCAGTCTGGAGGACATGCAGAAGACAGCAGTGTAGAGCAGAGGAAAATAATGACTTTTGAAGTATTAAGTCATGAAATGTTTTAACACAGTTGGAACAGTACACATTACATCATTAACTGCATACTCCATTCTACCTAATAAACAATAAAAAGAAAATAGACATATAACCTGGGGACAGTTTTCATCGACCCCACCTTCTGATTACACACTGGATAGATATTACACACATTACATATTGGTTAGATAATGTTAATTCTATTTATAATGTAACAACTGCACTTTACAGTTATTTTCAGTCAGCACATCGAAGAGCATTTTGAAACATTTTTTCTTGTTTTGTTATGATTGCTGTTAAATTAACTGATTGCTAAAATCTATTAATAAACTGAAAGAAGAAGATTATTCTTTTTCTGTGATTAAACCAAAAGTTTTCATTGAGTTTTCACAATAATTAAACACAATTATAAAGCATAGTTCCAGGTTTTGAAGGAACAGCCAGCTATGTTACCAATGTTCAGTTTTGAGATTTGCAAAATTGTACTGAAGTGATTAATGAAAATGTAAACAAAATTCCAATTAAAAACCAAGCCAACCCATTGTTTGAAGAGCACAAATGTTAATTACAGTATTTTTTATACACACAACTTGTATTTTGACGCTTTAATTCATCTTTCATAATTCTATGAACTATGGATTTAAATATGAATTCTGTTTGTGAACTGCCTTTTTATTTAAACATGCTAAAATGTTTTTGTTTCAGATGATGACAGAGTTCATTCTAATTAAGAAAAAAAAGGTGTCAAAACCTGATACAGCCAAATGTAAGTTGTTACATGATTCACACAGCCACTAATACACACACAAATACATTTTATTTACTCACCAGCTTTATTTTTGTTTTCTTTATTACGCATAATCAAAAAGGCCCTAAAATGCAATAGATCAGCCTTTGCCCAAAATATGTCCTCAAGACAAGGGCTAGTAGAATATAAATCTATATATTTTATCAATATACAATATATCATTCAAAATGGATTTACAGCAATATATTTCTCTCTCTCTCCCTGACAGACCAATGAGAAATGCTAAGGTGGAGGTTGTTGTTGTTGTTTTTTTTTTATATAAACGTTTTAAATGTTTATTTACCTCTGGGGTGAATCCTCAAATCACAACGACTCAATGACTGAGCGATTTGTATATTTATATTATGTATTTTTATTATATATATATATATATATATATATATATATATATATAAAATTATATTTATTACTATTTTTATTGCATTTATATTAGGTATTTTTATATTTATATGTGTAAATTGTAGTGTTTTTTTTTTTTTTTTTGTAGTTTTTCTAATGTGAAGTTCTAGGCAGAACTAAATGTTTAAGTATTGTGCCTGGGAAATTCTAAGCAGGTCACACAAGAGGCGTGTACAAGTGTGAAACATTTGGGGTGTACTTCTTGTGTTGTTAAATGTTATGTGTGGTAAATTATTTTTGTTGAGTGATTGATCCTAACTTGGGGGCTGTACGGTCGTTGTCACCTTTTCTTGAGTGAGCTTCTGGTGGCTCTGGTCCATCCACGGCTCTCTGTGGGCGTGATCTGTATCAATCGTCACTGACCCAAGGTATCGTAAACTCCACACTGATCTGAGCAAGAAAACGCTCCAAATCTGTTGAATCAGTGTGCCTGATCTCTTCATTTTTGAGTGAAGTTCTCCTGTGGTAAGGTTCGTGGTCCTGTGCGGTTCGAAAACTACAGCGTTGCACGGTTGTTGGACTCTCCCTAGTGAGTGCATGGTGGAGGGAGTTGGGCAACAGTAATAGAGAAGGGGTTAATTTAATGTCTAGATACCAGCCGCATATATTATACTTTTCAGCTCTGCATTATTGGGATTATAATTCACTAATATCACTTGGCTTTAATCAATCCGATTATTGTATGCCATGGCTAGTCCCCACGTACCAGAATGTTCTCCATTCACCACTCGAATATTAAGAAAAGCCATACAGAAAGGTGGAAAGATTAATATCTGCCATCTAAAGTTTAATTTTTGTGGGCATCAGGCCAGGGATCATTTTGGAGTGCTGAGCATTTACGAGTATAAAAGAAAGCGTGCTCATGAGAGTACATACTCATTCAACTACAGAAGCACATTAAATTAAGAATTAAAGTGTTGTATGGAAGCAGAGTTAATTACATTGCTCAAAGAAACACAGGGAGTCAGTAATAATTTCTGGAAGGAGCGATTTTATTTTGATATCAGAGGGTCGAGGCAGCCTTTAACAGAGCAAAGAAAAAACACATTTTTGGTGCAAATAACTATCATATTAAATCTAACAGAAGTACAGGAAGAATTTCCCTATATTAACTGGTGGAGGCTGATAGAAAATAGCTGGACATTAAATAATTTTGAAAGCCTGCTAGACAAGTTTTTTCAACCTGAATCTCTGTGGTATTTTGCCTGGGCATCCATAGCTCCCCAGGTTGAGCCATACCTCAGATTAAGGGAAGAAATAGGTTTTCAAACAGGAAGAGGGGAACTCGACAGATTATAAGTGATCCAGTAATAGAGGCATCCCCAATACTGAGACAAGTTTATTGGGTAAAACAAACAGCAGAGGGTAGAATTGAGTCATCAGATAAACACACGACTTTAGGGGGAATTGTGGTAAAAATTATATCAAACCGATACGAGCATCATCTGTCACTCAGACTGGCTCGAGGAAGTGTTAAGATTTGGGGCAGATAAATTATAAGTTGGAATTCCTGTGGCATTAAAAAGGGTGATTGATTATTTAGGCTTAAGTACTTTTGTTATTTCGAAGTGTGACAAATGGTATCTATTCCTGTAGAATTGTTGGGGTCTATGTACCCACTGTGTAAGGAGTACATTGCCAAAATCTCAGAAAAACCAGTGCTGCAGGAAGCAGTGTCCCTCGAGCTGACACTATCTTTTCCAAATTTCTATACTTTAAAAATATTATTTTTTACTTTTATAACATTTACAAATATCACAGATACTATTTTAGATAAAAATAATCATAATGTTGCGCTGTTGCCAAGTTTTAATCAGATCTTACAAACATCCGCAATTAGCTCGTAGCCTGCTAGCATCACCTTACTGCTAGCCTTGTTTACATTTCACATTTCTCTCATTTACCGCTGTTTATAAAGGCAAATATGTCTGTTGTTTCTCCACCTTCGAGTGCAGATGAGGACTCGCTTGAGCTGCACGTGGTGCTGTTGGAATTGGAGGCAATCTAGAAACAGATCCGCAGCCTACTCGACAAGCTGGCCCAGCTGCATGAGCGAAGAACTGCACTGGAAACATCTTGTGCTATCAACATCTTGTGCTATTCTTTTGGCTCCAACTCAAAAGAAAAATAATTAGAGAGAAAAAGCTAGCACTCTGGTATAACGATCAAATGCGTACCTTAAAACAGACCACACAATTAGAATGTAAATGGTGTCAAACCAAATTGGTAATATTTCAAACAGCATGGAAGGAGAACCTCCTGAACTATAGAAAATGTCTTAGTGATGCTAGATCAGTCTCTCTCTCCACCTTAATAGAAGAAAACAAAAACAATTCTAGATTTCTATTCAACATGGTAGTAAAATTAACTAGGAATAAAACCACCAGAGAAACAGGTACACAATCATTATATAGCAGCAAAGATTTCATGATTTTCTCATTGATAAAGTTGAAAATATTAGATGTGAAATTCAGGCTATTAAATTAAATTAAAACCAGACAGTTTTATAACTAACCCTGTAGAAGATAATATAGCAATATCTGTAGTGTGTATTGAGTTAGATGAATTCTGTGTCTTACTGTATAATAATTGTTTTTCTGTATCAGCCTGCACTTTTCTGCACAGCAATAAACTGGCATTAGATATTCACTGAAACTGCTTTTGTAAGTAAACAACCTGGAGGCCGGACACCAATTAAGGAGTTAGGATAGGGCTTCAGGAAGGGAGGTAGATATCAGCTAGGACAGCAGATAAAAACAGACAGAAACTCATTGAGACATAAGAAGGGAGTGTTGGTCAGAGAGAAAAAAAAAAAAGACTCTGTCTGACTGAAACATTTTTTAAAAAGTAATCTTGTCCTCATAAAACCCTTTCAAGAAAAATAACTAACCGCGCATGCTCCACAAATTTAAGATAACATATAGACATGAATAATTCATTGTGGCGAAGAAGCTC
Source organism: Ictalurus furcatus (assembly GCF_023375685.1). Classification (NCBI taxonomy): domain Eukaryota; kingdom Metazoa; phylum Chordata; class Actinopteri; order Siluriformes; family Ictaluridae; genus Ictalurus; species Ictalurus furcatus. The sequence goes on from NC_071273.1 coordinate 5,239,710, forward strand.
TGTTTTTAATGAGAAAAGGCAAAACCCCATCTAAGATGAGTACGCTGTGGAGAAAGGTATAAAAAGGGCTGTGTGTGGTTGCATAATTTAGACTTTCTGCACTGCGATGGATTGGCACCCTGTCCAGGGTGTACCCCGCCATGCTCCCTGGGATAGGCTCCAGGTTTCCTCGTGACCCTGAAAAGGATAAGCGGTATAAAAGATGGATGGATGGATGGATGGAGACTTACTGCAGACTCTCACTTTATTGTTTCAATAAATTTTAATTACTTCTTGACATCTACTAACGCTCTGTCTCTGACGTTTTTTTGACTTAGGCTGGAAAGATTGTTTGCCACGACAATGTGTAAAGATATTAAAACATATTACAATTAGTAAACAAATATTATTCACATAAACACAGAAAAATCACATAAACCATTAAAAAGATATCATACAACAGTTAGTTCTGGTCCATTAATTTGATCAGATAAGCAGTGTTCCAAGAGTGTTGATATTTAGTACAACAGCACTGCTACACTAATGTACCAAAGGACAAAGTGATAAATGTGAATTGTAGTGAGTCTCCTAGAGGCTTCATCAGATAAACTCCTCAGATGCCAATCCTGTCAGGTAAAAATTCCACCTATGTCTTGAAACTCTTCCTGTCCTTTTTCTGGACATTTGGACATTTCCTGTCCACTGTTCGTATCCACAGATGTTCATCAAATCCTGAATATAAAAGAAAAACATGTGAATTAATAACCACAAACTGGACTGTGGTACTTCATGATCAACATGTAATCATCTCTGCTCTAAGAGAAACATCATCATGTCCTGTTTATAATTAATCATTCTACATTTCTTCATTCTTACTAACATCTGTGTTATAACATTTAGCGAGAACAAATGAGAACTTCCACAAGTTCTAACAGGAAAATGAGCAGATATTTACCCAGCACATCACTGCTCTTATCCAATCACAGGCTTTGGAGTTTTTTAAATAATGAACACTACTGTGTCATTTAGCTCTTGTTCTACATTTATATTTAAGTGCAGACTTTAAGAAGAAGCCGAGGTGAATGTTACAGGAAAGACAGAAGACACGGTGTGGAGGTAGGGTGCTGGAAGAAGTGTCAGAGTGAGGAAAGTGGCTGCTTAAATCAAATATCTGTGGCATAAAATATAATCATTTTAATGAGAGTTGAGAAGAAAGTGTGCTGCTTATCAGAAACAGGGAAAAGCAGATATCATCTTGTTCAGACAAAAGCAGCAGTATGAAGTCAGAGATAGCAGGCTGTCACAAGGAGACCAGGTGTTCATTTACAATCACTCTCATGCACTCATTTGTGATATTTTGTAGACTCTGTCTGACTCCCTGTCTTCTACCTTCACATGAATTTTAAATCAACACACTTTACTGAACACAAAACAGCATTAAAGCCAATTGTTAGAAAAAATCTGATTAAATGAATAAAGAATATAGTGACATTTCTAAAACTGGTTTTGTTTCCTAACCTTGTAATCTGATATTTATTGGAACGAAAGAGAAATGTACAAACTAATGATAATCAGGTTCATTTATTAGTCTTTTATTTTTTCACAATTTATATAAAAAGGTCATGACTCACCAGTGTCTGTAGTTTGTAATGTTTATCATCCTTAATAGCAGAGAGTAGCTTCACTCCTGAGTCTCCTACATTATTATCAGACAGATGCAGTTCTCTCAGGTGTGAGGGGTTTAATCTCAGAGCTGAAGTCAGAGCAGCACAGCCTTCATCTGAGACACCACAATCACGCAACCTGCAAAGAGATACAATGACACACTCTTCATTCTCTCGATCTCAGGCAGAGGAACAACAGCACTGACCTCTGGTTGTAGACAGTTTCTCTCATTGTGGACTGAGTAACACACACTAGATCTTTAGAAATGTTTTAGTAACTTTTCCTCACTTCACACATCTCAACAAAATCTCTTTTTAAATCAGCGTTCACATGAACAGATCTTTCTTGAGAAGATCAGACTGTCCGTAATCAGAAGATTAGAACATGTTTTATTATTAATGATTTAAAATATGATCTTACCACAGTATCTCCAGTTTACAGAGAGGATTCTCCAGTACAGCAGAGAGACTCTTCACTCCTGAGTCTCCTAGTTTATTAAAGGACAGATCCAGTTCTCTCAGGTGTGAGGGGTTTGATCTCAGAGCTGAAGTCAGAGCAGCACAGCCTTCATCTGAGACACCACAATCACGCAACCTGTAGAGAGACACAATGACACACTCTTCATGAACAGATTTTGTATCTTGGTTTAAGAATTATTTTAAAGATGATGTGTTTGTAAAATGATTTTATTAATCAGAATGACCTGAGGATTTAATATCACCTGTTTATTATAATTAACAGTGTAATTAAAATGATCACACTGAGTGTTATATTAAGTTTCTCTCATCTAATATCTCTCTATATATTTATATTACTACAGAATGAAGGAAGTAAAAGTCTGAATCATCATGAAAAACAAACACTGTCATGAATTAAAAGATACAATGGATAAATTACAAAAGTATAAAACATTAATTCTTGAGAGGATTAACACTCATGTCTTTTCAAAACCAGATTACTCACTGATAATTTATTGTTAAATAAAAAGAAACAATCTTCCTCCTCAGGACATTGATGATGAACCTAAAACTTCTGCTTCAGTCTCACTATTAGAGAATGTGTCTTACTGAGGAGCAGGTCATGTGACTCTCAGAGAGATGATCTTACCTCAGTGTCTCCAGTTTACAGAGAGGATTCTCCAGTACAGCAGAGAGACTCTTCACTCCTGAGTCTCCTACATTATTATTCCAGGACAGATTCAGGTCTCTCAGGTGTGAAGGGTTTGATCTCATAGCTGAAGTCAGAGCAGCACAGCCTTCATCTGAGACACCACAACACTCCAACCTGTAGAGAGACACAATTACACTCTTCATCAGCAGATTTTTATCTTGGTTTACTTGCTATGATGATGATGTGTCTTTCATGTTGGACTTTCTGATCTCTCTTGACCAATCAGAAGATATAATTAACACTGACCAAAACATTATCACTGTTCAGTGGCTCCCTTAAAAAAAACTCTACAGGAATCCTGCAGGATTTTCATTTTTCTGCAGGATGTTTGCTGGAATCCTGGAATGATGAAATACTGCAGGACACATTGACAAACTGTGCAGGATTTTCCTATAGGGTTTAGGATGGAGCAGTACAATAGAAACATGCAGGAATTTCCAGCACACTCGCTGCACAAGGGAAAACTCCTGCAGGATTTTATAATTCCTGAAGGACTGCTGCTCACCTCCTGCAGAAATAAAATAAAGTTCCCAAGTACTTAATCTATCCTGCAGGACGACTTCTTATTTCCTGTAAATTAATTTTTTACATCATTTTGTTTTTATCACAGTTAAAATGACTCTGTTTTGGCGTTGCCCCATGCACTCCTCAACCAACTGCAGTTCTGTTCTTCATCTCTCAGATGAGTCCAATCTCCACTCTGACAGCGTGCTCCAGTGTTAACACAAACTGAAACACATCTCATCTTATTATATCCTCTGATTACACTGTACGAGAGTCAGGGGGGAAAGACACGGTGTGGAGTCTGTTTCAGAGAAGGTAAACTCTTTATTGAACTAGTCTGTTACACGGATACACACCACGCAGAAATGTTACTGAGCAACGTCACTCAATGCAGCTTCTTAAAGCAGCAGCTCCTAGAGAGTGAGAACTGATTTTATAAAACATTCATTCTGAGGAGAATTAACACTCATGTCTTCTCTAAACAAGATCACTGCCGATAATTTATTGTTAAATAAAATATTCCTGGATTATAAAGCTAATGCAGAGTAAAAATGTCTGCACATTGGGTTCATCAGGTTCTACGGGTTTTGGATGTGAAATTCACAGTAAATAAAATTTCTACAGAAAAATAACATGAAGACAGAGGGACAGATGTGCTGAGATTTTTGTGCATTTGAGGAAAAATCACCAAAAAAGTGTAGAAACCTTGGAAGTGTAACTGTTACATATTCTGCTCAATTTAATAAGAAAAAAAGATTGTGAGATTAGCAGTCATCAGTCTTACACGTTATTTTGTCCTCCTCTCGAAACCAGGTGTAAATTAGCACCATGTGTGTTGTTGGAGCGGTTGCCAGGTCCCCAGTTTTAATGTTGATTTGAGCTACTTTTGACTCACCAGCATGGATTGATCTCTTTGACTGTGGATTGGAGTTTGGACATTTTTACGTACATTATTTTAATCATATCTGTATATTAAAACATACAGTAGTGAGCATGCACTGTGATCTCCTCTCATACACACACCTATTGATCCTGTTCTCAACTTCAGCTCTGTGATACTATATGAATGTATTTTAGTCAGTGGGTTTCCTCATAGACATTCTTTATTTATCATAAAATGTGGAGTAATACGAGACCACTGTAGGATCTTAATGAAAGAACTATTGAGGAAAACTGCATGGTTTTAATACTGCTTGTCTATTGAACTAGTTCCGTAACGCAGATCTGGCAACTCTGTTCACAGCAGCTAGACAGAGACGTACTGAATCATACATTCACTGACAGAATAAACACAATTTCAGCTTTAAGAAAAATGAAGAAAAAAAATCAGCAAAAGGATTGTTGATGTAGCTTGAAATTTTTGTAAGTGCCTTTACCTCCCTTTTTTGTTTTTATTTAAAAATCTAATTTGATTTATTTAATTGTTCACTTTTTCAGTCCTATGGCATTAACTTCTGATTATAGTTTCCAAATTCTCAGATTTTTTTTTTTTTTTTTTTTTAGATCATTTCCATTTCACTGCTGCTTTTAAACCCTGCAGTTCACACACAGTACATTTAGTTTGTGTCCCAGGTGCAGTTTGTGTGATTAGTTACAATGTTTTAGTAAATTTCACAGTAATTTCAGACACATTGCAGTCGCATCAAGTCACGTTTTGTGCTGCAGTTTCTCACATACGTACATCTGACCCAAAGACTCTGACAAATCATCAGTGTGCAGTGAAATTAAACAATCTTCCTCCTCAGGACATTGATGATGAATCTAAAACTTCTGCTTCAGTCTCACTATTAGAGAATGTGTCTTACTGAGGAGCAGGTCATGTGACTCTCAGAGAGATGATCTTACCTCAGTATCTCCAATTTACAGAGAGGATTCTCCAGTACAGTAGAGAGACTCTTCACTCCTGAGTGTCCTACATTATTATAGGACAGATCCAGCCCTCTCAGGTGTGAGGGGTTTGATCTCAGAGCTGAAGTCAGAGCAGCACAGCCTTCATCTGAGACACGACACTTAAACAACCTGTAGAGAGACACACTGACACAATCTTCATCAACAGATTTTTAGCATGGTTTACTTGCTATGATGATGATGATGTGTCTTTCATGTTGGACTTTCTGATCTCTCTTGACCAATCACAAGATATAATTATCACTGACCAAAACATTACCACTGTTCAGTGACTCTTAAATCTATTAGTAGAACCATTATAACTGCCGGATTATTATTTGGTTGTGGTGATATTTAAAATAATTTTATTCAACTGATGATTTTAACAGAAGAAATCGTCAGAATGGACCACTGCCCCATCAGATTTTTATTAAATAAATTCATTCAGAAAGTCCAGATTTTTTCCAGATTTTGAGTGAAAAAGGAAACCAGGCCTACACTAATTCCTGTGATTAAAGATGACGTGTACAGCCATCATTTTGCTTTTATCACTGTTACAGTGCATCCGGAAAGTATTCACAGCGCTTCACTTTTTCCACATTTTGTTATGTTACAATATTATATATAATATTATATAATATATTCCAAAATGGATTAAATTCATTATTTTCCTCAAAATTCTACAAACAATACCCCATAATGACAATGTGAAAGAAGTTTGTTTAAAATCTTTGCAAATTTATTAAAAATAAAAAACAAAAAAAGCACTTTTTTTCCTTTTTGTCTATATTGCTCATTTCATTCAGTGCTTTTATGTCTATAAAACCTGCAGAGATGTTAGGTATGATATTTGTATTGTAAATCACACTGGATTTTAGTTACTATTGTTATACAACTTAAAGGTAGTCATTTTTTTCTGGTTTAAAAGGCTGCGTTCTACTGGAGAAAATCTAAATGGAGCAACATAATTTTAAAAATGATTGTCTACTTGACAACTTGTGTTCATAATTATGGTAATTAAGTACATAACACTTAAATCCCTTTTAAATAATGTGAAAAGAGAGTGTGTTTGTCTGTGTGTCGTATTTTTGGTTGGATGTGTACAGAAATTCATTATTAATAATTTGCTTATTTTTTCACCAGCCTTATGTATGTATGTGTGTGTGTGTGTGTGTGTGTGTGTGTGTGTGTGTGTGTGTATGTCATAATTTTGGTTGGAAGTGTGTGTGCTTTTATAGACAGGGTTGTATGCATGCGTGTGTCTCTGTGTCTGTGTGGAATAAATCGGAATGGGGTTTTACGGGGTTGACCTTTGACCTAGGCCTGACTCTTGGAGTGCTCGACTTTTGTATACTGGAACATATACATGTGTGCAACGTGTGTGGTGTCTGTGCATGCATGTGTGTTTGTTTGTGTGTGGAATTGACCCATTGACTAGGCCTAACTCAGGAGTGTTTCACAATTCATTATTTCAGTATTAATCATTATTAATGATTAATACTTGTATGTGGTGTCTGTGCATGCGCGTGTGTTTGTGTGTGTGTGATATTTTTGTTTGGATGTGTATGTGTTAGTGTGTGTGGAATACACATGACCATACTATGTATGAGAACATGTGTGTCTGTGTGTATCTGGAATGCATGGGAACCAGATTTAAAATAACTACTTTTTTATGATGCCAACATAAATATGCAAACATAGATATATTTTATGATGACAGGCAAACATAAATATAGTTTATGACCTAGACCTACCTCGGAGTGTTTCACATTCTATGTGAAAGGAAAGAACATGTGTGTGTGTTCCTGGAATTTATGTGTTTTTTTAATTTATGTGAATTTATGCGTTATTAATGTGTTCCGGATTTAACATAACTATTTTTTATGATGCCAACATAAATATATTTTATGATGATGACCCCTTTGAACGGTCAGGATCATTAAATGTTATGATCTTGACCTTTGACCTAGACCTGTCAAAAATAAGGTTACAATATATACAAACTATCTCTCTCTGACGTGCACGAGAGTCAGGGGGAAAAGAGACGGTGTGGAGTCTGTTTCAGAGAAGGTAAACTCTTTATTGAACTAGTCTGTTACACGGATACACACCACGCAGAAATGTTCCTGAGAAACATCACTCAATGCAGATTCTTAAAGTATCGCTGGCTTTAAAAGTAATGAGTCAGGTTTTGTAGAAGGATCTCTGTTTATCTCTATTTTTAATGCACATTTATCTAACTGTAAGTACCTTTATTTATTTATTAAAAGCATAAATTATTCTGGAGAGAAATCATTATCACTTAATGACTAATCTATTTGTTCTGCATGTTGTACTGTTACAGAAAATTTCAGGTGAAAAACTGTATACAACTGCTGCTTTTAGTGAGTTATTGTGACTCTCAGAGAGATGATCTTACCCCAGTGTCTCCACTTTACAGTGAGGATTCTCCAGTCCAACACAGAGACTCTTCAATTCTGAGTCTCCTAGTTCATTCCCATACAGATCCAGTGTTTTCACAGTCAGATGCAGTTCTCTCAGATTGGAGGTTTCTGGGCTGAGTGCTGAGACCAGAGCTGACCAACGTCTCACTCCAAGTGAATCACACCTGATACTGAAGGAAATAAAATAATACACAATGAACTAACACCAGTGCAAATTAACAAACAAGTCCTCACAGCTCTCACTGAACCTTCTCATTTTCATAAATGCTAAAAGTACAAACACCAGTTAGACCTGTGTTGGCTCAAATTTAGCCTATTACCCAAAAACACTTAAAATTCAACTTAGAAGCCAAAACTCACATCTACCTCTGAGCCCAGTTGGAGATAGAAAAAAGACACCATTGAGAAGAAGCAAGGGTCCAGCTTTATTGGTTCTGTTCCACCACACGAGATCCACACCAATGAGAATTCTCAGAAGTGCTCTTCTGAGCACCCTTGCTTCTTCTCACTCACGGCTGGTGTCTTTTTTCTATCTCCAACTGGGCTCAGAGGTAGATGTGAGTATTGGCTTCTAAGTTGAATTTTCAGTGTTTTTGGGTAATAGGCTAAATTTGAGCCAACATTTGGCACCCCAGATGGGACGGGGCTAAGATCTATATGTCTGGAATCTCTCCCGTGGGACTTCGCTCTCTAAGCAACAGGTAGGCCGTGTAGGAAGAAGGCATTGTAGACGCCTGTTATTTCAAAGCTCTGTTTTAGTGGTCTGTTGTTACGATTGGGAAGCCCCCGGGGTGGGAAGAAAGACTAAGTTGGTCTCCAAAAGAACCTTGAGTGAGTGAGAAGAGGTAAGAGAAGTGTAGATTGTAGAAGATTGTAATTTTGTAATTGTATAAGGTTCATAAGACTGTGTAAGGAAACTGTATATGTGTTGTGTGAGTGAAAGTCCTGCAATACCGCTGGAGGATAAAATAATAAGATTCCAGGTCTGAGATAGAGGCAGGTGGATATGAGGCCTCAGACCCCAGATACCGGCTACTAAGGGTGTGGCGACTGCTTAGTGGGGACCCCTAATACCGCTGGGAAAAGATTCCAGGTCTGAGATAGAGAGGGGAATAAATCCTGGGCCCAGGTCCGGGTCGCGCAATACAGTGTGCCCGGTGTATGAATGGAATGTGTAATAACAAATGTGTGTGCTTATAATATATGTGCTTATAATATGAGTGCGGTGTGAGGGTGTAAGTTTTGGAGACAGGGAAAAATGTATTTATTAGTGCTCTGAACATGAGCTCCATACCTAAAGAGATATGTGTGTTGGATAAGATTTAAAAATTAGTTTCGGGGAAAGTTGGATTTAATTTATATGACTGTAAGCTTCATACATACGGAGTTGGTGTGGAGGTGCTTTATACTCTGAAACCTCATGAAATAAAATAAATAGGTGTAATAGGGTGGAATATAATATGTGTATGTGAGCTTGCAGGCGTTGTTTATAAAAAGGAGTGGTGTGTGTGTTCCTATCTGTTCTTATCTGCGCAAGCAGGCCTGCCGTCTGTGTGGAAAGAAAAAAAAAAAAAAGGAAAAAAAAAGGAAAAGAAGGAAAATGTGTGTGTGTGCGCACTTCAGATTGAGCTGAGTAACACAGAACAGTGTGAGATTTTTTTTTTTTTTTAATGTTTTGAATCTGGTACAGACTTTCTGTGAGTCGGGTGTGACTGTGTGTATTATAATTTCTTTGGTATCAATAACTGCTGTGTGAGGGTTTTAAAAATTGGGGGAGCATGCAAGAACATTGTAAATATTTTAGACATCTGCCAGACTGCCCATTGTGTGAATAAGAACTTCTAGAGCTGTAATATATAACAAAATTGTTGAGAAATCAGTGAGTCAGTCCATTGGGACCTTTCATTTATATTCCATAAATTATGAAGGTGTTGTTCAGTTAAATGACAAATAATAATAATATAATTTAATTTTAATTTAATTACCCAAAAATAGGGTAATATTGAATAGGGGTTGTAAATATCATGTCTAAGAACATTGTAAACATGTAAGAATTGCCGGATTGGCCATTGTGTGAGGCTGTGTGAATTACCTAAAGTTAAACTTAAGATTCATAAGATTAATTGAATCATCTTACTTAATTAATTAATCGTCTTAATTAAATTGAATGTATGTACTCTGAGTGTATGTGAGTCCCTAGGGAGGCTGGCTGGACCGAGTACGGACGGAAGGGAAAAGCAGGCATAAATCGGTACGAGATAGGCTAAGCAGGCTGGAACAGCAGGACAAGGTAGGAGGAAAACATTTGGCTGTGAGGGATAACTGAGGGGATTTAGGGGGGGGGCATGTACAAAAGACTCTAAGGGCTGAGAGGTGCGAGACACGACCAGAGTTATGGCTGAATGTAAGAAAAAGATGAGCCCGATAGAGAGGTTGATAAGCAAACACTGTACAGATGAGAAGGACATTAGGCATTATTGTAAAAAATGGAGTGAGAAGACTAGTGGTGAGTGGAAATGGCCCGAGGAAGGTACTCTTGATGAACAGCTATGCCAGATAATGAAAGAGAGATTAGCTGTATGGAATGAACAGAAAAAAGGCTTGAGAGTGAGGGAGAAATGTGTGAAGACAGAGAAGATAGTGGACTGGTTTGTGAAGGCAGGGAAAGAGGAGAAGGAGAAGGATAGACGGCAGAGAGAACGAGCAGAGGCGGTGGTACGGAAGAAAGAAGAAAGGGAAGCAAGCCTAGGAAAGAAGATAAAAGAGGCCATTCAGAAGGAATGGGCAGAGGCCCCGCCCTCATATAACCCTCAGTACCGCCCTCCAGTGAGACCTGTCGGAAGTGCCCCACCTGCCGGGCTTTACATGATGCAAGACCTGGAGGACAGAGAAGATGAATGGAAGGAAACCGAGGTGGACATATGGGGAACATTCACCGGATACCAAAGAATGAGGCATCGCATGTGGGAGGATGGAGAACCTACCAAAATGGAAGAAGGAGCTGCCGGATACGAGGATAGAACCCCGATCGAGGGCGAAAGCCCATGGCTGGACCTCCCACAGGTAGGCAACAAAGAGAGGGACAGGGAACTACAGGAGTATATGAAAAACTGGACCCACACTCCGGGGTGGCCGGAGCACGGGGAGAGTCCCACCAGCACCAGCACCCCGAGGCCAGGGTCACGGCAGATGGTGCACAAACAAAAAGACAAGAAACTGGAGGAAATACAGGAGCGGGAGGAGCATAATACCAGTGATAATCAAGACGGTCGTAGTAGTGAGAGAGGGCACGAGGTTGAAAACGGAGCACGAGGGGCTCCACATACCAGAGGAGGAGAAAAAGGGGAGCCAAGAGACAATGTGGGGCGGGTGGTCCATATAGAGGGGGATGTGGTGCTCTCCCCATATGAGGAGGATAAGGAATTGGAGGATGGGATATCATACGGCGTGGGTAAAATGGATGAATTGAAAAATATCGCATGTAAGCAGTCCAAATGGCGACAGCTGTGAAAAATAAATATGCACACAAGCCCCGTTTGGGAGAATCAAAATCACAGAGGTCGAGAAGAGCACTGAACCAGTCAGCAGGAAAACATGTGAAGAGCCTGAGTAAGGCCTCAAAGGTCATAATATACCACCAGCAGAAGAAGAAGCAAGTGAGTTCAGACATGGAACTGGGCGAACAAGGGGGGACTGAGAACGAGGGGACTGAAACAGACAACGAAGGAAAAGTTGAACAAGACGTCAGTGAGGAGGAGGACTCGGAGCCTAGAGGAGCTAGATCACTACGGAGCAGGGCAAGCCTGAAGCCCCCAGTGAGATTCAAACCTGGTATCACGGCGTACTTAGCGCATGCCCGCTCCCAGTCGGAGCCCAGCCTTAATCAGGTTGGGTGGTCACCCCCAGGTCAGATGATGCCCCTCATGGTTAAAGGAAAAGCCCTACATTATGCACCCTGGAGTTTCATGGACCTAACGGGCCTCATCCAACGACTACCCAACATGTGTGAAGGGGGGCAGAAATGGATTACACAGTTTGAGGAAAAAACATCAGGACAGCACCTGGCGATTGGCGATATCAAAGCCATTCTCTGCCAAACAGTGGGCAAGGGACGGGCTGAAGAAATTTTCGATGGGGCAGAACACAGGGATTTGATAGACGACCCCAAGGCTGACGCAATCCCGTTTGGCCTGTACCGACAAGAAATATGGGACTCTGTGAGGAGTATGTTTCCGGCTAAGATGGACCCTGGGAAGCTCGAAAATATAAAACTGAAAGACGAAGAAAACGTGATAACCTTCATACAAGAGTTTCAAGACAAATGGAGGGATGAAACGGCTGCCAAATGGGACGATTCGGTGGCAAGTGTGGGACTGTTCAAACTGCTGTTGAAGAAGGCTCTCCCTGGGGAGGTACAGCAGAAGTTAGAGGAAGTGGTGGGGCTCAACGCAATGGAATGGGCTTCATTTCTGGCACATGTGACCCATCACGTGGAGCAACACAGAAAGCTGAAAAAAGAAGCTAAAGATGCCACCGAAACCCTAATGAGCCAACTCTGTAAGGCACAGCTTGGCGAACTGACCAGGACTAAACAGGAAGAGAAGGAATGGAGGAAGGAACACATTAAACAAGCGGCAGTAATGGTGCCCCATCCACAAGCGGCAGCCCCGGCACAGGCTGACCCTTTGCTGCTGGCCAGTGGATACCAGGCCCATCCACAACCGCAAGTCCCACACATAACTACTATGCTGCACCCCGCCCAGATGGATTACATATATCATATGAGGGCCCCCATGCACCCGGGGACGCCGCCTGCCTGGGGTCGAGGATACGGACGGGGTCGAGTTTTGCAAAGACCAAATATGGCAACTGAAGGGTGTTGGGGATGGGGCGATCCTAGCCACTTCAGGAGAAATTGTCCACTTGCCCCATGACCAACTTGGGGAGACCGCGTGGATAGGGCTGAAAGAAGAGGTCAGGTGCTTGGACCGAGAGCGCCAGAGAGCTATGGAATGCCACCTCAGTGTCAACCGCTACCCCCAGTACCCCCAGGTGGCCCCATGTATGGCCCCTATGGGGAGCCGGGACCCAGCCAGAGTTGAGGAGGCCTAGAGAAGCCCGAGGGGGAGCTCATGCAGTCCGTCACCACACTGCACCCAGAACAAGAGCCAACTGTTACAGTGACGATCGGAAACACCTTGCAAGCGCCTTTTATGATCGACACTGGAGCTACATATTCAAGCATAGGAAAAGAAGGTTCACAGCTCCCCCTCACCTGTAAGGCAATTCAAACTATGGGCTTCTCAGGAAAAATACAGACCTTACGATTCACCGAGCCTCAAGAACTAACTCTGGATGGCGTGACAATACAAGCACCCCTGTTATATTCGCCAGGAGCGCCTGTCAACCTACTGGGGCTTGATGCCCTGTGTAAGTTGGGAGCTCAGATACAGTGCGAGGCGACTGGGATTTGGGTGACATTCCCTAAATCAATATCCACACAATGCCTACTGTTGCACGAGCCACCTAGCACCGCCCGTAATGTGAGGATGGTATACTGGTTGGAGATGTCCGATCCATCTAACTCGGAACTCTGGCACAGATACGCAGAATGGAAACCATGGTTACAGTACATGCGGCCCGATTGCACAGAGGTGGAGGCCCCTTTATATTGCACTATTAAATATGATGACGGTGGACGAGACCAGGAATATGCTCAGCTTTGGGAAGACATGGAACAGGGACAAGTAATGGACATTAAAACCATGGAAATAATAAGCGGCCCACAGGGAGTGGCAGCTATGATCAAGCTCCCAGAGAGAATCACTAACTGGTATCAGCTGGAAGGGACAGCGCCCCATGTCACACTCATGGTCACCAAAGGCCTGGAACCGGAAGATGTAGGGCCAATGATAGGGCAGGCGAAAGAAGTAAAAGAGTGGAAGCCAACTACCAATCCGTCTTTGCACAAGTCGCCTGCTGGAAAGTTTGTGCGAATCTCAATAACAGCAGTTGACACCGCCGTGGCCACTAGTGTCTGCATATGCACGAGCACGGACCGAAGTGGTTTGCAAATGGCAGTTAAGGCAGCAAAAGATCAGGACAATGAGGAAATACTGAAAACTGTTCCAGAACAGCTATGGACAAAACATCCAACCGACGTAGGGTTTGTTAAATCCGCCGACCTAGCTCAGATTAAGGTAAAAGAGAATGCAAGGTTGCCCTACCAGAAACAGTATCCGTTGTCAGCGCAAGCTAGAGAAGGCATACGGCCCACAATACATGGATTGGTAGAGGCCGGAGTGCTAATCTCCACGCGAAGTCAGTGCAATACCCCCATTTTTCCAGTTAGAAAACCTGACTCAGAGAAGTGGAGGCTAGTACATGATTTGCGTGCTATTAACCAAATCGTGATATCTGAAACACCAGTAGTGCCAGACCCACACACCCTATTGTCGAACATTCCAGAAGGGACCAAATGGTATACTGTCATAGACTTATGCTCAGCATTTTTTAGCGTGCCACTGCACCCAGACTCACAGCATTTGTTTGCTTTCACGTATGAAGGGCAGCAGTACACATACACTAGACTTCCGCAGGGATACTGTGAAAGCCCATCCATATTTAATCAGGTACTGGCTGAAGACCTCTCAGCCCTGGAGTGCCGTAGCACCATCTTGCAATATGTCGACGACCTTTTGATTTGTAGTGCGTCCAAAGAACAATGCCAGCATGACTCACTAAAGGGTCTAAGAATGTTGGCCGAAAATGGCCACAAAGTGAGTAAAGAAAAGTTGCAATTTTGTAGACAAAAAGTGGAATACCTAGGTTGTGTGTTAGAGGGAGAAAGCCATACTATAGTGCCAAAGCATGTAGAGGCCATACGCAAGGCCCCACAGCCAACCACCGTGCGACAGATGTTGGCGTTTCTAGGAATGGCGGGGTTCAGTCGCCCATGGATATGTGAGTTCACGCTAAGGGTTCAACCATTACGGGACATGATTAAGGCAGCAGACCAATCACAGCCAAATGCCCCCCTCATCTGGACTCCTGAAGCTCTAGCCGCACTCACAGATATTAAAATGGCCTTATTGACCGCTCCTGCATTGGCTAACCCAGACTATAGCAAACCTCTATGTATCCGAAAGAAAGGGGTACGCATCGGCTGTCCTAACTCAGCAGCAGCAAGGGATGGGAAAGCAGGCCATCGCCTATTACAGCACGGCTCTCGATAACGTAGAAAAGGGGATGCCACCCTGTTATCGGTCTTTGGCAGCGGCCGCATTTGCATATCAGAAAGCGTCCTCAATCACCATGGGGCACCCAGTTACATTATATACGACCCATGCACTGCATGCGCTCCTAACGAGTCAGACCTTTGTGATAACGAACTCCCATCGAACGGGATATGACTCCATTCTGTCAACCCTGGAGCTCACTATAGAACGGTGCACCACGGTGAATCCGGCCGATAAACTGGTAACCCCGATAGATGGTGTACCCCATGAGTGCGTAGCGTAATCAGAGAAATTTTTGAAAGCACGTTCGGATTTGGAGAACTGCCCTATTGATAATGTCAAGCATACGTATTTTGTGGACGGTTCCTGTTATCGTACTGATACGGGCAATAAGGCTGGGTTGGCAGTAGTAGAAGCACGACGAAACCCGGCGACGTTTGAGGTGGTGATGAGTGTTCCCCTCCCCCAACCCTGCTCAGCCCAGCTAGCTGAACTATGGGCATTGACAGCTGCGTGTAATTTGGGCCATAATGAGAGTTGCACTGTATATACGGACTCGGCCTATGCTCATGGAGTCTGCCATGTGTTTGGACCAATCTGGGCGCAAAGGGGATTCCAGCGGGCAGATGGGTCCACCGTGACCCACGGGGAAGCGATTTCAGATTTACTATATGCTATGACATTGCCCACAAAATTAGCTGTAGTGAAATGCAGGGCACATAGGACTGATGACTCCTTTATCGCACTGGCGGATGAGGCAGCAAAGAAAGCTGCCGTAGGGCCTGCGCAGATGATGGCCCTAACTCAGCCCGGGGAGAGTCCGCTGCAGCATCCGCAGGTAGACAATGTGGCCCACTTAGTGGAGCTGCAGAACACCGCAGGTGTGGCTGAAGTATCGGCGTGGATAAAACGGGGGGCGAAAAAAGAGGCGGGTACTGGATTGTGGCGCAGCATAGAAGGATTGTGTATAGCGCCAGCCTGTTACCTCCCGCTCTTGATCAAAGAAGCCCATGGCTTGGATCACGCCCATAGGACCGAAACGATCCGAAAAATCCGTCAGGAATGGTGGTCCCCATTTCTGGACAGTATGGTGGACTATGCGTTGAAAAGATGTGAAGTGTGTATCAAGAACAATGTGCGAAAGAACTTTACTGACCCTTTAGGACATATTCCCCCGCCGACGGGGCCGTTCCGGCATATAATGATGGATTATGTAGACATGGGAGCAGACAACCGGAAAGAAGGGAAGCGCTACATTCTAGTAATAGTAGACCGCTTCAGCAGGTGGGTGGAGGCAGCTGCGACCTCCAAGGAAGACGCGAGGGCCGCGGCTAAATTTTTATGTTGCGAGGTCATTCCCCGGTTCGGTATTCCAGATTTTCTGAGTTCGGACAACGGCACCCACTTTGTGAATAACGTCATCGACAATGTGGCATCTGTCTTGGGGATAGATCATAAGCTAGGCTGTGTATATCATCCTCAATCCCAGGGCATGGTGGAACGAGTGAACGGTACCCTAGTTAATAAACTGGCAAAAATATGCGAGAGCTCTCACCTAAACTGGGTACAGGCCTTACCACTGGCATTGATGAAGATGCGTTCACAGACCAATCGTATGACGCACTTGACTCCTCATGAAATGCTTACTGGGCGCCCAATGCCTATGGCGTTCACCCGAGGTCCATACACAGGGCCGTCTTTGGCACAATTGGAGGACGAAATGCAGGATTATGTGCGAACCCTCACCCAAATCCATAGACATTTGTATTCACAGGTTCGTGAGGCAGTCCATGGAGAGAACGAGGTACGGGAGGACGTGTGCCTAGTGGCACCGGGGGACCAGGTATACATTCGTGTTTTCAAGAGAAAGAGCCCCCATGCGGGACGTCGGGAAGGACCGTTCACCGTGGTTGCTGCAACCCCCACGGCTGAAGGGCAGCAGTACACATACACTAGACTTCCGCAGGGATACTGTGAAAGCCCATCCATATTTAATCAGGTACTGGCTGAAGACCTCTCAGCCCTGGAGTGCCGTAGCACCATCTTGCAATATGTCGACGACCTTTTGATTTGTAGTGCGTCCAAAGAACAATGCCAGCACGACTCACTAAAGGGTCTAAGAATGTTGGCCGAAAATGGCCACAAAGTGAGTAAAGAAAAGTTGCAATTTTGTAGACAAAAAGTGGAATACCTAGGTTGTGTGTTAGAGGGAGAAAGCCGTACTATAGTGCCAAAGCATGTAGAGGCCATACGCAAGGCGGGACGTCGGGAAGGACCGTTCACCGTGGTTGCTGCAACCCCCACGGCTGTGAAAGTTGAGGGGAGGAATTACTGGTCACACTTGAACCACTGCAGCCGCGCCGAACCAGGTAAAGGACCGCTACTGCAAGACACTACCGACGAACAACCATCGACCTCAGGTCTAGTCAGTACAAGGCAGCCCATTGGGGCAGTGGTGTTCACTCATAGTGACAGTGATTCGGATGCCTCCCTGAGCCCTGCCTACGGCACTCGAGCCCAGACTAAGCGGCGGGCTGTGGAAAAACTAGATAAACTGTCTCAGTCTGATGCCAGTAGCCCTACCGTTCTCTCGCCCCGAGTAGAAGTGACGGGTGTCGTAGTTACCAACCCACAGGAATTTGTAACCCCAACGGAGGAGGATTTTCTGTCTACGCTTGCCACTCTCTGTCAGGACCTTGACGACCCCGCTTTGCCTCTGAGCCTAATCGACTCGGATACGCTACAGTCCCTAGAAGCACAGTTGAACTTACCTGAGCTTACTCCTGAACTTCAGTCTCCACATGAATCCTTGCGCACTCCCCTACGAGCTCCACAGAATAGTAGCACATATGGGGTAGAGTGATTTTTGCAGCAGGGCTAATAGCACTCTTTTTCTTTTTCTATGACCCAATGTGTTAAAGGACTATTCATACCTTCAATAATGCCCTGGATTCCTATCGCATGTTACGCCCACTAGTGGCTGCTACTTCCCGCACAGCCCCCTATCCCCGTATTAGGCATGTTCGATCCTGGACGGCCCCTGGCTCAACTATAGGTTCACGTAGCTCGATGTGCGCGTTAGCTCTCCTTAGACTCGCCCATGAAGAGTCCCTGATTGGCAGAAGTCCCTATTTGGCCTCATTCACTTTCTCCCAAGCTCGATCTGTGGAGATTCGCGTAGGACATCTTAGAATTACTGGTAGGGCACGGACGAGTAGGTGCTCCTTCGAGCTGCCCACTATTGGCCCCCTGTGGCTACCGTTCCTTTGCTCGGCTGCGGCGTGTTCTTACCATGATAGTACAAGGTCACCTTTCGCATCCCGGGCTCTCCACCCCCTCCTCATTGCCCCGATGTCAACTCCGATCACACATAAATTAATGAAATTACAATACTATTCAATCTCCACCGATAACACCTCGCTTACGGAGGAGCAGAGTAACATGTATCTGGCATGGATGGTCCATACTGCTCGATCTGTGACAGATCGCTCGTGTCTCGTATGTCATGATCGTAGCCTCACCCCCCATTTTATGCTACCCATGGGGAACCTCACGGAATGCCTCACCACCCCCTATTCTGTTGATTTTTTGTGTCCTACTGTGTGCCTCCTTGGGGCCCTTTCTGCTGACTTTGGCCCATCATGGATGTACAATGCAAGCTCCTCATGCCTGTTTCACCCTGTATCCACTCAAGTGTCGACTTTTGTCCGCGTCCAACCGTCTCTGCCCTTGTTCTTTCCCATCTGCCTCTGCTCCTCTGTTGGAGTATATCCTATGGGAAACGTGTCTGCCCGATGTAATGTCTCCCTGTTCGCTAATGATTTGCAAATTGAGACCCTTTCTGTCTGTGATTCATCCCCATGCACCCCCAGTGTGACAATTCCCCTACCTGATCTTAGTGTTGGTACTGTTCCCCTTGCGGATGTTTTCTGGTTTTGTGGGGGCCAACGTGTACGCCAGACTTTGCCTGCGGAATGGCAGGGATGCTGCGCCCCGGTTAGGTTGGACGGTAAGACCCGTGTTTTGTTGGTGGCTGACCAACCGTCATCCAGCCGGTCCCGTTCACGCCGCGACGTGGCCCTGTGGACTCAGTATGTCCGTGACGCTGGTGCAGCAAACTATTCTGACTGGGCCGCTGATGAGACCATCCATCTTGACTTTGGGGGCACCCCCGTTGGCGTTCCTGCTTGCTACAGAGCCATGGAGGCCGTTGGCAGTGGTGTAGCGTCTATTTTGCTCCCGGCCGTGCAGATCAACCGCAACGTGGCATGGATTAATTACATGTGGTACAACGAGCAACGCTTCATTAACTACTCGGTGAGTGCTCTCGGACTGGTCCGTGATCAGCTCCATGCCACTTCCCTCATGGCTGCTCAGAACCGTTTTGTCCTGGACCAGATGCGGGCCCCTGAGGAGGGTGTCTGTGCAATGATTGGTCCCGAGTGCTGTGCTGCAATCCCTTTGCACACTGGTTCTGAAGGTGCTCTCTCCAAGGTCCTGGGCCAACTACAGGCCCTCCAAGTGGAGCAAGCGGCTAACTCCGGCTTTGGGTCTAGTCTCCGCCTGCCACCGTGGCTCTCCTGGTTTCTTTCTGGAGATTGGACTGCTGCCCTGACCCGCTTGGGAGTGTCCCTGTTCATCCTCCTTCTCCTTGTGGCTCTGGTGGCCTGCTGTGTGATCCCCTGCGCACGGTGGATGGTGATGTCCTCCGCCTCCTTTTCTGGCCAGTACATTGTTAAGGGTGAGGCGTTACCGCCTCAACGGGGGGTGGTGATTGAGACCATGCGATGGGAGACAATGAGCAGCGACAGCAGCAACAGACGGGAGACAATGAGCAGCGACACCAGCGAGAACGGGGGGGTCTACGAGAACATGAGACGGGACATGAGCCAGGACTGATGAGGATAGCGCAAGGGGGCGCAAGGACCCATTTGTACAAGGTAGTGGCCAACTGGGCCGATCTGAGAAAAACGGGGCCTATTGGTGTTTTCTATGTGTTCATCTGTGTTGCAGATCTACTGAACCCTGAGGGGTGAGAAGAAGATGTGATGATACCCTGGGTGTAAGTGCTAGCCTAACCTCTCCCCAAAGGGTGGCTCTCTACAGTACGTAAAGTGCTTGAGCTGAAGACAACCAGCATACAGAGAGATACTGCCGACAGAGACTGTCAAGTTGTATTGTTATAAAATGGTTGTGATATGACGCACTCAGGCACGAGAAAAGTATAATGGTGCTGTCAAGCACATAGTGCTGGCAGGGTGGGAATTTTTCCTCATAGGAGGTTTTTTCACCCACCCCTGACTGCGAAGGATTGGGGTTTGTTTTTTGGGGGGAAGCAAGACTCTGCAGGTCCCGACAAATACAAAACTGTGGGCTGACAGGCCTAGTTGAGAAAGATAGGGACGTGTAGATCCAATCAAATAGTTACTGTAGTGGCCACTCATACGTAAACTGGCGACGGCAGTAGTAGTAGTAATAATGAATGATTAGGGGAACTCAGTTAATCACACTAATAATCGATGTAGGCAAACAAACGTATAATCAAGGTAGTTAGATTCTAAATAAGATATATATATATATATAGTTGAAAGGAGAAGTAAGTTAAGGGTTAAGAGTTATGGCTAGATACATCTACACATGTCCGGCGCAAAGTGGACGTAGGGGGGTCCTAAGGCCCATTCTCCAGCTGCCAATCTACTATGAGACCCCGGGGCGCACAACGCTAGCACGTCTCCTACCAGGTCTACAAAACCTCCTCAGCTCCTATTCTGATCAGTGTTGCGTAGAAGTGGTTAATGTAAGGGACCCATTTGATTACGGGAATGGGCGCAGGGATTATGGCTTCGTTAGAGTAATCCTCCGACAACTAGCGGGGGGCGGCCATGGGGTGCGGCAGAACCAGTTCCTCCACAGATACCCGCTTAATTAAGGTAGTGTATGAGGCTTTATAGCCTCAGAGGGGGGAAATGTTGTGGATAAAAAATGTCATAAAATAAACATGAGGGAGACCTAGTATCCAGTAAAGGGGAGAAGAAGAAAAGACGGGCACCAAGACACACAGAAGCGGTGTGAGGCGGATATTGACTGATATTGAATATTGAATTGGATTCACACTTTAAAGATCTTAGATCTTTAAGAGTAATACACTATGGTTTAAAGTCAAAAAGAAGTATACGAGCTGAGGAGCTAACACACACACACTCTCGTACAGTCAAGGGTGGGCAAGTAGACATAACACACACACACACACACACTCTCTCTCTCTCTCACACATACTACTATAACTTTATAAGAATAATAAAAAGGAATATTAAGATATTATAAGGGTAATATCTTATAATAATAATATATATATACTCTTTATAAAAAAACAATGATAGGATATGTAGGACAGTAGAACTGTAATGATATTATGAAGTAGGAAGTACAGTAAACTGTTTTTTTCAAGCAGTATAACTATATATAAAATAGAGATATAGAGCAAATATGAAAATAAATTATAAACTAGAAATACAGAAAAATCTAACTTACTCATAATTCAGATGGTGAAGATTCTTGTCTCGCAAGGAAGGCCTTAATTTTAAGAGAAAACCATGAGGAGCCATTTATAAGGGTGGCTGAGTCAAGCTGCCCCCGCGAGATAACAGTGAGACCAAGGTCACTCTAGATTGTTTTGTCTCTCCACTTTTTGATTCTATGGGTTATTCGAAATCCCTTGGTTTTGATTCTATGGGTTATTCGAAATCCCTTGGTTTTGATTCTATGGGTTATTCGAAATCCCTTGGTTTTGATTCTATGTGTAATTTGAAAACCCCTGGTTTTGATTCTATGTGTAAGTGGAATAGCCCTTTTTTTTTAACATAATAGTAAGGTGGATGAGCTCTTTTTTTAACCCTATTGGTAGTGATATCATAGTCTTCTTGAAACATATGGGTTATTTAATGTGTAAATACAGTATAAATACTGGAGCTTAAGCTCAGGGTATCAGATCACTTCTGAGAATTCTCATCGGTATGGATCTTGTGTGGTGGAACGGAACCAATAAAGCTGGACCCTTGCTTCTTCTCACTCACGGCTGGTGTCTTTTTTAATTTCCAACTGGGCTCAGAGGTAGATGTGAGTATTGGCTTCTAAGTTGAATTTTAAGTGTTTTTGGGTAATAGGCTAAATTTGAGCCAACACCTGGGGTGACCAGCCTTATCAGGAATGGGCCGGTGTGGGTGCAGGTTTTCATTCCAACCAAGCAGAAGAGTCTATTGAAAGCCAAGATCAACTGATTAAACAGGTGGAATCAGGTGTGGCTCCTGCTTGATTGGAATGAAAACCTGCACCCACACCAGCCCTTTCCAGATAAGACTGGACACCCCTGAGTTAGACAATATGCTTAAAGGGACATTCCAGCCAACATCTAAAATTTTAACCATCGATACATCTGTTGTAAACATCCCCAGGGCCGTTTCCTCCTATACGCTAGGTACTAAATTCAAATACACAAAATGAAAAAAAGAATAAAGACACCCAAAACCAGTAATATATATATATATATATATATATATATATATATAATTATTATTAATGAATTAGTGTATGTCAATTTGTGTACTTTCTTGCTTCCACTTGTTGATGTAATTAAAATGGATAAAGTTAATAGAGAACTACAGCTAACCAGCCAGTATATAGAGTACGGTTTACACTCATCCTGTATAATATGGGATTGTCCTGTATTGAAAAATATAATTATTGAGTTAATACAGGATGTGATTTGTCCCGTATTCTTGTACACATCGTTTCATACATACACTAAGTCTCCACAGTGGTGAGAAACATAATAGTGAATAAAATGAAACCAATTTCACAAGAAATAGCAGGAAGAGAATGTACATGTGCAGTGTGACCTTGCATGTCAACGTCATTGTTGCCTTGGTTACAGAAACTCAGTCACATGATTCTTAAAAACTGTCTTCAACACAAATTCCCGGTGAAACAAAAGAGGCGGCGGAGGTAGAAGGGTGAGACGGGATACAGTCCTGTCCCTGACAAAGAATACAACTCAAACTGTACAGTTTACTGTGGAGCAGGTGAACAGTCAGTTCTCTAAGTTGGTGAGTTGGAAACAGGAAAAATGGGTAAGTGTAAGGATCTGAGTGATTTTGACAAGGGTCAAATTGTGATGGCCAGATGACTGGGTCAGAGCATCTCCAGGTCTTGTGGGGTGTTCCCAGTATGAAGTGGTTAGTACCTACCAAAAGTGGTCCAAGGAATGACAACTGGGCACCCAAGGCTCACTGATGTATGTGGGGAGTGAAAGCTAGCCCATCTGGTCCGATCCCACACAAGAGCTACTGTAGCACAAATTGCTGAAAAAGTTAATGCTGGTTGTGAAAGAATGGAGTCAGAACACACGGTGTGTCACAGCTTGCTGCGTATGGGGCTACGTAGCTGCAGACTGGTCACAGTCCCCATGGTGACTCCTGTCCACTGCTGAAAGCACCTACAATGAACATGTGTGCATCAGAACTGGACCATGGAGCAATGGAAGAAGTTGGCCTGGTCTCTTGAATCATGCTGTCTTTTACATCAAGTGGAAGGCCAGGTGCATGTGTATCACTTACCTGGAGAGGGCACCTGGATGGACTGTGGGACGAAAGCAAGCAGGTGAAGGCAGTGTGGTACTCTGGACAATGTTCTCCTGAAAAACCTTGGGTCCCGGCATTCATGTGGATATTATTTTGACATGTACCACCTACCTAAACATTGTTGTGAGAAAGCAATCCGACCAGGGGCTGAAATTAACTTTGTCGTCCACCTGGCTGGTAATTCTCACCTGAGTGTCTCTTTGTGCTTTCAGTTGCAGCCTGTAAAAATGAGATTGAGTGAAGGTGCGTTCACACATACAGTGATTTTATTGCTGCAAGTCGCCAGTCACTGTACTATGATGTCGCCAGTAGGCGTTCCAACTTCTGGTTGCCATAGCAATTAGCAGTCCACTTTTGAACTTTTGACAACAAACCAGTTTCCTTGCCGCTAAAATAAAATATTCTGTAAGGAAAGTGTTTGTATATAAAATCCACCAATGCATATATGCATCATATCCTATAAGATGAAGAAGAAGCAGTGTGTGCTCTTTGCAGTTGCTGCCACCTATCTGCAGCAAAAGCGCAAGCAACAGTTAGCTTAGCTTAGCTTATGGCCTTAGCGTCTTAGGTGGCCCCTGATGAAGTTGTGACTTAGGGTCCCCAAATGTTCAGAAACGGCCCTTAAGATCATTGGGTAGGAGAGGAATGGGGGAGAAAGGGTGATATGGGGGAGAAGGGAGAAATGGGGGTGGTACTCAGTAGATAATTATATATTCAGGGAAGTGAGATAGTTAGCAGCCTACTGATAATAATCAGTTACGTAGCTTTCTATGTAAATTATTGTGATAGAGTGAATGGTTTACTGAAGAGAAAGAAATGACTTAATGAATGAGGATGTTTTGATTTAGTGTTACACAGTGACCTCCATCCATACATGTTCGAGACAGAATATACAGAATAATGAAGTTAACAACAACACAAACAGTGACCAATGTTTGTAGCAATGTTACATGATTATTTACCTTTGCATTAGTGACGTTATTAGCCATATTACTAGTAGTTACATGGGTAAATCAAGTAGGGTTAGCACACTTGCTAACAGATATTAACAAGCTCTCCTATTTCAGTTCATTTCCTTTTGTTCTGCCATGGAGCTTCTCTGCTCTCTGTTTTTTTTTTTTACTAAATACAGACAGATTCTCTGTTTTCTTTAGCATCTTCTCCAGTGGAAGACCCAGAAACTCACTTTCAAATCTCTTTAATAATCCTCCTGATTTGAAGTGCTGCTGCACAGGTGTAAAATATATATAATATAGGATGATCACAGTAGGGATTCCCAATGGTTGAATTATGTATTGGTGTACTGCATTCTGGGTATTGTAGTGTTCGGGTGAAAAATGGAAAATGACACCAAAACATGAATTCTGCTAAAATATACAGAGTAAGTGATACAGTCCTGTACAACAGAATACTGCTGTGGCAGTGGGGGCGTGGTTGAGTGTCGGATGCGGACAGAGAGGAGGCGGGGAAACCGGCAGTTAATGCGTGATGATTCTCACCTGTGCCTTGTTACCGGTAGGCTACTTATGTGTGTTTCTCTGTAATTTTGTATTAGAGCAACAAAGATAGTTTTATATACCATGTGTCTGTGTAATTCCACTTCATGTATAACAGAAATTTTGTAGAAAAATGTGAAGAAAAAAATCTTCAAAGGTTTATGTAAATAAAAACACAAGATTTCAAATATCCAACATAAAACCAGCATTACTGTGCTAATAATAAATCATAATTTCAAGAACCTTTTAAATTATTTCAAGATACTAAGTCATAACCTCAAGACTTCAGTGTTTTTTCCTCAAATGAAATCAGCTGACTTCCACATATTTAATACCTGCTCTTCAGTCTTATTCATTTGTTTATGCATTTTTATTCTCCATTTGTATAAACTCTACCCTGTATCACCTTAAATTCAAAACACCCCAAAGTAGTAGATATTTGTCAAAGTGTTTTCAGTTTCTCTCGTTCTAACACTGTAACAGTAGAACAGTTATATTCAGCTTTACTTACATTGCTTTTCTGGATGCGGCAATCACAGGCATCAGCTTCAGAAGAACAGTTTCTCTTATCGTATCTGTACTGGTATATTTATTCAGGTCAAATTCTTCCAGCTCCTGTGCTGATGTCAGTAACACAAACACCAGTGCAGACCACTGTGAAGAAGAGAGTTCACTTTGTTTTCCAGATTTCAGGTAGTGTTGTATTTCCTCCACTAGAGAATTATCACCCAGTTCATTCAGACAGTGGAACAGATTGATGGATTTCTCTGTAGGAAGATCTTCACTGATCTTCTCCTTAATGTACTGAACTGTTTCCTCTATGCTCTGGGAGCTACTTCCTGTCTGTGTTACTAAGTCCTGTAAGAGTTTCTGATTGGACTTCACTGAGAGACCCAGAAGAAAGCGAAGGAAAAGATCCAGATGTCCAGTCTGATTTTCTAAAGTCTGATCTACAGCACTCTTGTGTACATCTGAGATTGTCATTTTTTCCATCCACCATTTAGAGACCTGATGCTGTAAAAGAACATTTCTCTTTTCCATTATGAATGTCAGGTGCACATACAGAGCTGTGAGGTGCTCCTGAATGCTCAGATGTACAAAGCAGTACACTTTACTCTGGTGAAGCCCAAACTCCTCTCTGAAGATCTGCGTACACACACCTGAGTACACTGCTGCTTCTCTCACATCAATGCCACACT
Organism: Ictalurus furcatus; assembly: GCF_023375685.1. Lineage (NCBI taxonomy): Eukaryota > Metazoa > Chordata > Actinopteri > Siluriformes > Ictaluridae > Ictalurus > Ictalurus furcatus. Next base: position 5,265,928 of record NC_071273.1, read on the forward strand.
CTCTCAGGTCTTCCTCATAGAAGATCAGGTTCCCTTTCTTCAGCTGCTGAAAAGCCAGTTGTCCCAGTTTAAGAAGCATTTCTTCATCACTCTCCTGCTTCTTGGAGTATTTTTCTCCTATGATGTTTGTCTGAATGATGAGGAAGTGTGTGTACATTTCAGTCAGAGTCTTGGGGATCTCTCCACTCTCTGCTTCACCCAACATTCTCTCTAGAACAGTGGCTGAAATCCAGCAGAAGACTGGGATGTGGCACATGATGTAGAGGCTTCTTAATGACTTCAGGTGTGTGATGATGTTATTGGCCAGGCTCTGATCACTGATTCTCTTCCTGAAGTACTCCTCCTTCTGTGGGTCATTGAACCCTCGTACCTCTGTGACTCGATGGACACACTCAGAGGGGATTTGATCAGCTGCTGCTGGTCGAGAGGTGATCCAGATGAGAGCAGAGGGAAGCAGATTCCCTTTGATCAGGTTTATCAGCAGCACATGCACTGATGCTGATTCAGTTACATCACACACTCTCACTGTGTTCTGGAAATCTAGAGGAAAACGACACTCGTCCAATCCGTCAAAAATGAACAGAACCTTTTCTAAACTGGACATTTCTGTTTCTTTTGTTTCATTAAAACAGACATGAAGGAGCTCCATCAGACTCAGTTTCTGGTCCTTCATCAGATTCAGCTCTCTGAAAGGAAGTGGAAATATGAGGTGGATGTCTTGATTTGCTTTCCCTTCAGCCCAGTCCAGAATGAACTTCTGCACAGAGACTGTTTTTCCGATGCCAGCGACTCCCTTTGTCAGCACAGTTCTGATGGGTTTGTCTTGTTCAGATAAGGGCTTAAAGATGTCATTGCATTTGATTGGTGTTTCCTCTGTTGTTGTTCTCCTGGATGCTGCCTCGATCTGTCTCACCTCATGTTCTTTATTGACTTCTCCACTCTCTCCCTCTGTGATGTAGAGCTCTGTGTAGATCTCATTCAGGAGTGTTTGGTTTCCCAGGTTTATTATCACTCCATTCAAACACTCAAACTTCTTCATCAGGTTTAATTTGAACTTTTTCTGGAATTCATTCACAGCAGCAGATTCTGGGTCGTGCCTGTGAGATGGTGAAGTAGGAAGATGTGGTGAGACATGGGGTCGAACTATTATCTATACTCTAATCACTCTGTAGTTAATAACAGCAGAGAGGTTTATAATACCAGTGTGTCAGTGTCACAGTCATGTTGTTGGTTCTGATCTTACCCTGTATCTGTGATGATGTTCTTTTCTATTCTGTCTCCTGCTCCCTGTGGAACACTGTGAACAAAAACTGTAGCTGTTAAAGAAGATAACTTCCATCACTTAAACACTATTGTCTAAACCTTTACCTTAATTTTGCTACAATAATTATTTTTAAGTGCATTAACCTTCAGAAAACACAGTGCTCATCTGGCCCTGTTTTAATTCTAGGTATTCTAGGTTATTTCCTGTAGGCCGTTAATGATGTAACAAATCAATTTGAATGAACAGGTAATGTTTTCTAATCAGAGATAAATACAAACACAATTTTGTATAAAAACTTATTTTGGAAGACGTTTTTCAGAACCACAGATTCCATAGCCAGGACAATGATGATGTTGACGTGCACAGTGTGTGTCTGTTATTCTCTGTCCCATAGCACTGATTTAGATTCTGATTCTCTGCTATTTTTTTATGAAACTGGTTTGATTTTATTCACTATTATTATTCTCACCACTGTGTAGACTCAGTGTATGTATGAAACGATGGACATAAAAAAGAGTGACAAATCAGGTCACATATTAACTCAACAAAGGATGCAGCATTTTACTTTTCAATACAGGACAATCCTGTTTATAAGGTGTGGATGGCTGCCAACCCTAGATAGAGTGAATGGTTTACTCAAGTGAAAGATTTTACTCAATGAATGAAGTGTTTTTGAGAATGAAGTGAGTTTGAGTGTTTTTGAGTTGAGATCATTTCCGTTTCTGGTGACAGGGTACGTGAGTGTACACTCACTTACTAGTGTACTACACTTGTGAGTGTGCAGTCAATGACCATGGCGTTAAGGTACACTACACGCCAGCTTTTAAATTTAACAAACTGTCCCATACTGGTGTTGATCACAGTAATTTAATATCGTTTCCCCATGTGGAAATTAAACCACTGTCGTCTCCACTTCAGAGCCAGGCCTATGCTGCATTATTCAATTCGCGGTCCGTGAATTACATGGCGCTGCTTTTATCGGATTTTCTTACAGATAAAAAGCTGGACTTGTTGTTTTTAACTGAAACCTGGCATAAAGGAAATTATGGACTCCTGTTTAACCAGATCTCTCCAGCGGGCTTTGGAGTATTAGATCTCCCGAGGTTATCTGGCAGAGGCAGAGGCATTATTATGGTTTACAACTTGTAGTTCAACATAAGCTCTGTGTCCGTTCCCCAGTTTTATCATTTGAATGCCTGGTCTTGAATACTTCTGCTCCTATATCTACCATCACCGCTACAGTCTATAAACCACCTAAGGCTAAGACACATGCAGCTTTTATGTCAGAGTTTGCTGACTTCCTGTCAATGTTGAGAATGAAGTTTGACTGTCGCTGAATTTCTGTCGCTGATTGATTGTTTTAGCTTCACAGAGTTTGTAACTGACCCGACTCATAACAAGGGCCACACCCTGGATCTCGTGATTGCAAACGGCTCGTTTGTGTCACAGTTTTCATCTGTTGACATTGGACTGTCTGATCTTTCAGCTGTTTTCTTTAACCTGGAACTGTATCATCCAAGTGAGCCTACCATCCCAACAGTAACCTTCCGGAAGTGGAAGTCTATTGATCAGACAGTTCTCTCCAATTCTGTTGTTTCTACCTTAAACGATCTACATCCCTCATCGCTGGAGGAGAAAGTTCTGCAGTTAAATTCTGCTCTAATCTTGACTCTTTTGCTCCTCTAAGGTCACATACGGTCACATTCGCCCGCTCTGCTCCCTGGTATAATGACAATCTGCGCTCTAGAAAGGCTGCTTGTCAGAAAATGGAGCCCAAATGGCGCCTTACTGGACTGAATGTCTACTATCAAGCGTGGAAGGATCTTCTGGGTGATTATCGAGCACTAATGGAGACTGAAAGATCCTCTTACTTCTCTCAGGCTATTGTAAATATTCAAACTAATCCCAGACGATTGTTCCAAACCATAAACAGACTGCTTCAAGTTAATACTGTTACCACTTTTCCTGTTTCTCATCAGCTATGTAATTCTTTTCTTCAGAAGATTGATAATGTTTGCAAAGAAATTCCTGTCACACCTGACTCTGCCCCTTCACTCCTTCGTCCATCTGGGTTCACTGGTGTTTCTTTCACTCATTTCTCCCTGCTTGAATCCGAGGCTCTCACAAGGGAGGAATCCAGCATGAAATCAACCACTTGCTTGCTGGATCCAATTCCCACAAACCTATTTAAATCATGCTTTGATGTTTGGTGCCCTAATATCCTCAGCATTATAAATGAATCACTGGAGACTGGGGTCATTCCAGCAGTACTAAAGACTGCTGCTGTTACACCTGTACCAAAGAAAAAAAATGTTTCTGTGTCTGATTTTAACAATTTTCGTCCCATTTCAAATCTTCCGTTTTTGGCAAAAATACTTGAGTGGGTTGTTGCCTCTCAACTATGTAATCATCTTACAATTAATAAACTCTTTGAACCCCTTCAGTCAGGTTTTCGTAAACTTCACGGTACTGAAATGGCATTGGTCAAAGTTACCAATCACTTGTTGATGGCCTCTGATTCTGGAGTACTTCCATTCTTATTCTTCTTGATCTTAGAGCTGCTTTCGATACTGTGGATCATGGTCTTTTACTTATGTGCTTGAAAGTGTTTTTGGTGTGTCTGGGACAGTTTTAAACGGGTTTAAATCCTATTTTACTGACCGTTCCCAGTTCATTTCTATGGGTGGCTACAGGTCTGGCACTCTGCCTCCATTATCACTTTCATGCTGATGATACCCAAATCTACATTCACTCAAAATCTGGTGAAAACCTTGATGTTTGTTTCCTTTCTGACTGTATTTCTGAAATAAAAACATGGATGAATAATAATTTTCTGTGCCTGAACAGCGGGAAAACCGAAGTTGTGCTTATAGGCTCCCTTCATCAAATTCACAAAGCTGGTCCACTGTCTCTGTTTGTTGATGGCTCTGTTCTAGAGACCCAAAGTAAAATGAGGGACCTTGGAGTAATTTTCGATACCAGCCTCACACTCAATTCTTTTGTTCAGAGCACTGTTAAAGCATCCTTTTTCACCTCAGAAATATAGCTAAACTGTGCTCAATGCTAAACTTCTCTGTGGCTGAAAAGTTGATTAAATCATTTGTTGTCACTCGGCTGGACTACTGTAATGCCTATTTTAGCCGGAGTTTCTAAATCCACAATTAACAAATTGCAATATGTTCAAAACTCTGCCACCAGGATCCTGATGGGGACCAGGAAATGTGAACATATTACTCCTGTTCTGGAGTCCTTGCACTGGCTCCCGGTCAGGGTCTGTGTCGATTTTAAGCTCATGATGTTGACATACAAGGCATTACATGGCTTGGCTCAGCATTACTTATCTGGCTTATTAATCCCTTACACCCCAAATCACAGACTACGCTCCTCACAGTGTAATCTGTTAACTGTTAAACAAACCCGGCTAAAATCTATGGGTGACAGGGCTTTTTCTGTCTACGCTCCTTCACTTTGGAACTCTCTTCTGTGGAACAATTCTGTGTCCACTAAACAGTACGTATAACACAAGTTAAGAATTTTCAGCAGAGTTATACTTACGCTAATTCAGTCGTTTCTCCGTTCAAGTCTTGAAAAATATCACACAGAGCCAGTGAGTGAGGAAAAGCAAAGGTCCAATTTCATTTTGCCCAATCACATGAGATCCAAACCGTTTGGAATATTCCAAAGAGTGATCTGATCTGTCCTGGAGCGGGGCTCCCCTTTTTATACAATTTGTCCTTTGAGCCTCCGCCCCCTGTTCCTTTGTCCAAATACCAATATGTTTAGCTATTCTTGCCTCCCGTTCCCCTTATGTCCATATTTGCACACCTTCCAGCAACCCTTATGTCACATCATTGTCCTTTTTCAGCAACCCTTATAATCGTGTTTTACTCATTTTCCTAACCCCTTAGGTACCTTTTATCAATCTTTTCCAATCCCCTTAAATCCGACCCAGCCCAGTTTGGGTTTTTTAAAACCATGCTCCCCATTTTGTTCAACATTTGGTTTCTGGCCGTTGGACAGAGAGGATCTCTACTGCTGTCTTTTGGATATAGAATTTAATCATTTGAATCATGGGTAAGTGTGTTATATTACCTTATTATCTGTGACTTGTGCATTTTACTTCTTCTCTTCTCTGGTTTTAGTTTCATACATCTCAGCTTCTGGCTATGTGCTTGTGTGTGTGTGTGTGTGTGTGTGTGTGTGTGTTCTAAACCTATAGATAGCCTCCTGCTTTTTGTCTCGTTCCCCTCCTTTTTTGGTGGTCCATTGGCTGCTTAATGCTGTATGTCATTTTAGCTGTTAGTAACCAGGTGCACATGGTGAATTCCCCTTTTCTTACATGCCTCTCTATGTTTCCTTATATGCAGCTCACAACGCAGGACTTGGCTTCCTTTTTGCTGCACTGGAGGGACTGGAGGGCTTTGATCTCAACACTAGATACCAGCTGTCCCACTTATTTGCGGACCTCGCTCTTTTGGTTGATGTCTTACGCACGCCCTCCACGACTTCCACTTTCCCTCCTCCACTACGGTATCGGTTGAGCCCAGCTGCTACCCTTGTTGATGCTTCTACTCAGACTGGTCCTGTTGTTAATACTCCTCTGTTTTCTGCTGATGACTATGAGGCAATGGATTCCCCCAGTACTGCCTATTCTGATGATCCACTGAGTCCAATTCCCTCTCCAGGGCACACCCCCCACCATCCGCCTTTTTCTCCCTCTTATTCCCCTAGCAGTCCCTCTTACTCTCCGACCAGTCCCCCTTATTCCCAATAAATGTGGTGATGCTTCGTCCTGTGGTTATTTCCTTCATTTTCTTTATTATACTAAATAATTTACAACACTTCCTCCTGAACACAGGGGAAATCAGACTTTTGGCATTTTTAAAGCTCAACTTAAGACACACTTTTTTAAACTTGCATTTGACTGCTGATGCCTTTTTTTTTTTAATAATTATTATTATTTTATTATTATCATTATAAATTTTTGTTGTTCTTATTAACTTTTATGTTTTATTTTTCTGTGTACTACTTATTTTGTGTACAGCACTTTGAGAAGCTGTTTTTAAAGGTGCTTTATAAAAAAATAAAATAAAGTTTATTATTATTATTATTACTGTTACACAGTAGCTTCCAACCATACATGTTCAAGCCAGAACATACAGAAGAAGAACTCCACCAAGAAGAGCAACTGTAGATCTTTCACAATTACACTGAGACAAATAACTTAAGTTAGCAACAACACAAGTAGCTACCATAATGTTAGCTAGCAATGTTACATGATTATTTACCTTTGTATTATTTTAATTTTTTATTGCAATTTCCCTTTAACTGTGACTTTAGCAGTGACATTAACAGTGAGGAGATGTTACCTGTGTAGAGGTGAGGAGTCTCCATCTTTAAACACCTGAGGAAAATCCATAGACTGATCACTCTTCATGGAGATACAGCTGGGTGCTGGTGATTCTGATCTCTTTCCCTGGAGTTTACTGCACAACATTATAGACAGTCCTTTAGTCATTTATATACACTCTTTACAGTTCTTAACTAACTTGTTCATTTAATGAGAACTTAATTTTACTTACAATGAACTGAATCAAACATTATTTCATACTAAGTGGTGACTGTTAGCTTTTCATTAACAGTAAAACATTGCTTAAGTTATTCCTTTCATATGTATTCAGTAAATGATTTAGGTAAGGTATAATCCACAGCTAGGTGTGCATTACATCATTTTAATGCATGCCGTGGAGGCAAAGAACCACCTGACACGAAGCGGAGTGCATAAAATCGTGTAATACACTCCTAGCTCTGGATTTTCCTGCTTATAACATATTATATATATATATATATATATATATATATATATATATATATATATATATATATATATATATATATAAAAAGTTATACAAAATAATGTTTCACTGGATTGATCCTGTGTATAAGCCTGAATGATACTTCCTTAACTTCCACACAATGTTGTCTGTAACAATTTCAATATGAATATAGATAAGGTAAACATATACTATCTCTTTGAAATAAAACTCTTATGGATCTGTTATGGGAGTGAAAGGAGAAAAAGATATTACCAACATAAGTACTATTAAATAGTACTTATAACTTACTAAATAAATTATTTTAGGCAGGGACCATTGATGAATCTGACGTTTACACAGCATACACATTTCAAGAGATATTTCATCAAAAAATGTTGCATAGTCCCCTGGTGTTACAGGGATACTGTAATCGCCAAAAACTCATACGTGAAAAAAATCCATATAAATAAATAATTGATCCACCAATATAATGCTGGTCAGGTAATCAAACGCAGACAGATGCACCATATTCTTGGTTAGATAGAATGGGACACCTCAGACATCTCTTTCCATCATTTGCTGCGTTAATCATATTTTTCGACTGCTTTAATGCATTGGTCAGTGCTAACTGTTTATGTTTCGGGATGAGTGGGGTTGTAGTACCTAGCTAGCTCATGTTGAACTGTTTTTAAAATACGCCTCGCATGAAAGGCGCATGATAGAGACACATGATATAATTTAGGCAATCAGCACAGCCATCTAGTAGCCAATCATTCTGTTACATTTTAACATTATTATGAGGATGTAAGAGGTCACAATCAATTCACTTGAAAAGTAGATTGTGGACAAAATCATCACATCACCCACCCCTAATTCAACAGTTTGAATGCACACCTTCCAGGCAATCAGAATCCAGTATTCAGACAGATCATGGTATAAATATGAATATTTAATGACTAGAATACAATGACATGGTAGGTTACCTGGTTTTTGAGTGTGGGGAAACATTATCTGTGTCCAGATCAGGAGTCTCCATCTTTGAAAATTATTAAAGTTTGCACAAACACACAGCTGAGTCCTGAAGAGTCTGATCTCTTCTGCTGGAATGGAGCACACTTCTAGAAAACACACAAACAGATATGCAGATAAACTTCACAACAGTTTTCACTTTTTGTAACATTTTTAATACTGGTGAGCCTAAAAACTTTTTTGACAGGTGCATTAAAATCATAAGCTCCCCATTCATATATCTGAACTGTCTGGTTATATTACGGTACAGACAGTGTGTACGTACTGTATGTGCATGCTTTTAGTCAATACTTTGTGCTGCCTCCCTTTGCCAAGATATCAGCTCTGAGTCTTCTCCTATAATGCCTGATGAGTTTGGAGAATACATGGAAAGGGATCTGAGACTGTTCCTCCATACAGAATCTCTCCAGATCCTTTAAATTTCGAGGTCCATGCTGGTGGACTCTCCTCTTCAGTTCACCCCACAGGTTTTCTATGGGGTTCAGGTCAGGGGACTGGGATGGTCATGGCAGGACCTTGATTTTGTGGTCAGTAAACCATTTTTGTGTTGATTTTGATGTATGTTTTGGATCATTGTCCTGCTGGAAGATCCAACCACGGCCCATTTTAAGCTTTCTGGCAGAGGCCATCAGGTTTTCATTTAATATCTGTTGATATTTGATAGAGTCCATGATGTCATGTATCCTAACAAAATGTCCAGGTCCTCTGGCAGAAAAACAGCCCCAAAACATTCAAGATCCACCACCATATTTAACCGTGGGCATGAGGTACTTTTCCATATGGCTACCTCTCTGTGTGCACCAAAACCACCTCTGGTGTTTATTACCAAAAAGCTCTATTTTGGTCTCATCTGACCATAGAACCCGATCCCATTTGAAGTTCCAGAAGTGTCTGGCAAACTGAAGATGCTTGAGTTTGTTTTTGGATGAGAGTAGAGGCTTTTTTGTGACTTCAGATTGTAGTTTTGGAGACTTTCTGACCCCAAGACACAACTAACTTCTACAGTTCTCCAGCTGTGATCCTTGGAGATTTTTTGGCCACTCGAACCGCCCTCTTTACAGTGCGTTGAGAGGATATAGACACACGTCTTCTTCCAGGTTGATTCATAACATTTCCAGTTGACTGGAGCTTCTTAATTAGCGCCGTGATGATGGAAATGGGCATTTTCAATGCTTGTGCTATTTTCTTATAGCCACTTCCCATTTTGTTAAGCTCTTCGTGTTCAGCTGAAGATGTTGGTCTGCCTCCCGGTGCGGCCAAGAGCTCCGCTTTTCTTCCCTGATCCGCCTCGGATGTCATTATTCCAGACTCGGCTGAGGACATCGCCCCGCCTCCGCGCTCGACTGAAGACATTTTGGGCAGGACCACCGGGGGAGGGAATGTTTTCTGCCGCTCCGGGAGTAATGCCTTTTGCGGGGGGGGGTGGTGTTCTGTCATGTAATATCAGAGAAGGAACTCTGAACTACAGTTCCCAGCATCCACTGCACCTCACTACATCACGGTGACCTGATCACCTGCATCATGTCATGTTAACGAGCACCTGTGTGTATATAGCCACAGTTTGCACTGCACACCTTGTCTTACATTTGTATTACTTTGCTGTGTTTATGGTCTTTGATTTTTGTTTATTCTTAGTGTCTCACCACATGGTCATAGTGTCTCTTTGTGCTTTGTTTTAACCTTTATTAAAACTTATAATATGCGCTTCCATCCATCTCCTCCTCCAATCGTGACAAAAAGAGTAATCTAACAAAGAGGACAGGGTCTCTAACACAGAATACCCATCATAGAATTGATTCTCTGAACTTAAATGCATGTTAACATTGGCAAGACTTTGCAAAGACTATTTGAGAAATCATGTGCTTATCGACAGAAGCAAAGAAGTCAATTTTGAAAGGTTGGTTTGATCATATTTCTCTTATCAAGCTGCCGTTCTTATTTTTTGGAAGTGCTCATCCTGGAACGGGCTACATCCAAGTTTTCTAAGGCCAAATCATGTAAAATTCAGAATTGGACAGTTGTTGTTAGCTTTGTTTTGTATCTGGATAATTAATTGCGTGTTTAGTACGCGTCATGTTTTAGACGACACGCACACACCTTTTTATTTGGGGGGGGGGGGGGGGTTGTGTTTGTGTTGCTATTTGTTTTATTGTTTATGGGGGAAAATGTTATTCACAAAAAAATAAATTGTGCACTTAATCCTTTTAACGGTGAACAATGAAAAACTTGTGCAGAAAATAGTTTTATGGTAATTCTTACTTACTGGATCACATACAACAGAATTTCATTGTTTTTCAAATTCACCCTTTAGGTTTGGAGTGATGGACATCTACCAGTCCGTACAGGATTTTGCGGAATATTTTTTGTGACTGTTGCAGCCAAAAAGATTTTGCTGCGGGTTTTTCAAAATTTGCGGTGCATTTTGCGAAGTTTTGTGCGTTTTTGCAGAAAACTACTTGAATTGGAATCGAAATTGTAATTCTACAAAATTTCACAGTGATGTTTGTTGGTGAATTAGACCTTTTTAGCTCTACCCATGTTGGATGCATGTGAATCAAAGTGGGTTTTGTCTGAATGAGCAATGTGATGATGTCATATGACTCATCTTGGCCCAGAACTACAGAAAATCTGGGGTAATTTAGGAAAAAATTGCAAGCTCCTCTGATGATTGCGAGGTTTCTTTGATTTAGCATTAATCTCTGCGACGGCAAAATCTTGGATGGACTGATCTACTGCCTGGAGGAGTTTCCTGTTTAACGTAGCAACAGAAGCGCGTATTAAGCACAACGGATGAGTAGTATGGCTTTACTTTTGCATATACAAATTTACGAGTGAGCAATTTCGGACACAGCTACTGTAATTATAAACACTTTAAAGCACACCTATTATGGTTTTCAAATATTACATTTCATGTAGCGTGTTATAGAGCTGTTTGAGAATGTAAAAAAAGTTTGCAAAGTTTGAAAATTTTGCAAATGGAAATATTGACTCTCAAAAGAAAGAACCGATTCTGAACACCTGAAACGAGTCATTAGTAATTCTAGATTTACTTACTGTACTAACCTACGTAATTTGGTAACAAAAAAACCCACCTCTGGTCTTCACTGGCTGCTCACAAACAGCTTTGACCCACCCGAAAAACACTACAGTTGAGGTTGCGTCCTGAAAGAGTGAGGTTCATGTCTAGAAGATGTTTTCTGTGCTACAAAAGCAAGACCACTTTGCATGGACTCCCAAAGGATGATGATGTACAGCGTCAGTGGTTAGAATTCATTTTAAAACGATACCAGTGACTTTCATTGTGTTCAAATCATTTCACTGACGACTGCTTCTCAAATCTAGCTGAAGTCGATGTGGGATTTGCTAAATGATTATTTATTAAATTTCGGGCCGTACCCACTTTATTTGGATCATCTTGTGCTTCTGCATCACAACCTGTAATTATAATTAATTATTTATGTATATATATGTATATATGTTCCAAATGCATGGTTTTGTGTTGTATATGTGTACAGCCAGTGCACAGCTGTTAGCTGGGAAAAAAGGTAATGCTGAAATTTAAATTATGAGCAAATTAAAGTGTTTTTTGACCTTGGATGCAGATAAGTCTATTGTATGAGACCTTAAAAACAAAATTAGGCAGGTTTAAACCTCATGCTCTTTAAACTCTGGTATACTACAGTCCTGTAGGTGGCGGTAATGCACCTTTCAGCTTGATATCACCTGGCTTTATCGAAAAAGGAAGAGATTCATCATATGAATGGGTAAAGTGAGTTAGTAAAAAGAAAACAATTAGCATTGTAGGCTGGTTTATTACTGTATGTTACCGTGCTGCCAAACTGTAATGTATATTTAAAAGAAAACACGGCTGTTGGATAATAAACTTTTTTTTATGTTGTTTTTTCTCTCTCCAGAAACTGGTATTATTAATTAATGTATTAAAGTAATGAGGTCACAGGTGTGTGTTTTTAGAGTAATTTACAATGGCTTTGAACACAGCCCAGCCAATCAGAATCAAGGATCAGAAGTATCTGTTTTAAAATAAAAGATAAACGTTATCTTGATTATGTGTGAAATTGTCAATAAATCCTCTCCTAATGTAAAACTCCTGCTGATGTAGTGGACATGTGAGAGTTGGCTTAACTGCACCTCCTACACTCCAAGACCCTTCTTTCCTAGAAGACCGTAAACACTCTGCCATATGGGATTTACTCTCTCTCTTTCTGTATATTCTCTCTCTTTCTGTATATTTGAGAGTGTCAGATACACAGCACAGAATGAGTTCTCTGTCTCTCTCTCACACAAACGCTATCCTCAGAACTTATCACTAACTCAGCATTATATAAAAACACATCCTTTGGAATCAGATTATATAACGTGTAATATAATAGTGTTTATACAAATACTATGTTTTAAATGTCAAAAATAATATAATGTGTAAATATACTATACTTTAAATCACATCCTTGGGTTTATAAAATGGGATTTTACACAATACATTGTTGTATTCACTTGAGAGAATTTTCCCCACCATAAAGAAACTGCTGTACATGATAAAACTCTCCCATCCACTCTGTACTAGTCACAAAACTAAAGATATCTTTCTTAAAACACTATTGTGCATCACAACTGAGTCTCTGAATGTAGAAAAGGTGCTTTAAACAACTTTGAAACCATTTAATTCTAAGAGCACAGAGCTTCTAACTGATGCTTCACCACAAATATGACTAATAAATGAAGCTCTGCCTCCATGAGCTCACAGCTGTGTTGTGATTGGCCAGGACTGAGTTCTATTAGAGACTGGCTCCCTTACTTTTTCTGAGTATTAGTGATAGGAAGTTTGGATCATTTTAACGACTCGGATGTTTGAATCTCGTTCAGCAAAATGAATGAATCTTTTTCCGAGTCATTTTGTTCATTTCAGCGGAATATCATTAACGTTACATGTAAATTCCCCAACACATCTAGTACTTACGCAAACGTTGAGCACATTTGAAATAAAAATTAATCTATAGGCTAATGCAGCCAAGGCCGAATTATGAAAAAAATAAATTATTAATTAATAGTTTATCTGGGTCTTCAGTCTGTTAGTTCACCTCACTTCATCCGAATCATTTTTTATTTTGTCACATCACATTTGTCACGTCTGTTCCCGGAAACAGAAATGATTATTTCACCTCTTGTGTAGGGCTGCACGATTATTGTTGATCGAGTTATAATTGTGTATGGAGTTAGAAGAATTCTGTGTCTTATTAAACAGTAGGCCTAATTGTTTTCTGTGTCAATCCGTACCTCTGAACAGCAGGCATAATCTAAAACTATGAAACACTTTCTAACAAGTGGTATTAAGTGCTTTGTGTTTGTCTAAAGCAGCTTCACTCTATGACAGTAAATTAAGAACCTTGTGTTTGTCTAAAGCAGCTTCACACTATGGCAGTAAATTAAGAACCTTGTTTTTGTCTAAAGCAGCTTCACTTTGTGGCAATAAAAAAATCAATTAGACACATTCAACAACTGGGTTTCTAAACAATGTGAGGGGTGTACTCACTTTTGTGAGATACTGTATATTTTGTACACATTGTTGCAAAGGGACTGTAATAGAACTAAACTAACAAACATGTCACTGTAAGGAGACATATCAGTACAATAACATGTTACAGCAACAATAACATGCAATAAAATTTAGAGTAAACAAAGTTTATTTTTAATGTCAAGCTCTTTTTTGTGCAGGACTGCAGGTAGACTAATATTACCATCAGTATTTAAAAAGAAATCTGCGGTCTTAAAAAGAACTGGGTCTGCGGCAGGTGCGCAAGGAGTTCTGGGGGCTACTCTCAATATTAATTAATTAACAATTATATTATTTAAAAAGCATTTGAATTCAAATTAACATGAGAGTGTGCACAAAACAGTAGCAAATTAATCACAAGAGAGTCTGAGAATGTTTCTATTTATTTGTCCGACTCGAGTCTGCAGACAGATAGTCTCATTGTCAATCAATCGTGATGCGTCTCGCTTCAACAGACAGACAGGTTTGCTGAAACCACTAACTCTTCTGATAACCTTTTCATAATATTAGCAGCATTTTATATTCTTATCGCCGGTAGTTTTCAGATTGATTGAGAGGGAATGTGTTGGTACGTATTAGCTACTCAAGTTTGTTAAATTTACCTTCTTATATTATGTGTATGTTAAATAGTCAGTAAAGGCACGATGCCAAACAGACAGAGACGGCAGAAAATTAAACAAAAACTGAAGAAGGCAGCTTCCTTATCAACATGGGTGAAAAAAGGTGAGCTAATATGAGACAGATAGTTGCAAAAAGGCATCATATGTGATCACAAATAGTGATAGTCTGTGTTACACGGTGTTCTGTTCGGCCATACACAGATTACCCTTGTCCCCCACGGCACCGCCCCCACTGTCATTGTGCTTTTTTATATAAATAAAAACTATTTATTTCAGTTGGAGAATATTCACTGGACACTACAAACTGAACGCACCTGCTCCATTCAGCATGAGCTGCAGAGTCGCAGCACAGAATAAAAATGAACCCACTTTTCAAGGTCATGAATATATGGTAATATGGCAAATTTAGCCCTGTAGCCTAATATGAAAAATTTGTGATAAGATCAGTAAAATCTCAATTTATCTTTTTAAAATGAAATTTAGAAGGGAAGAATAACAAGCTTTGAAACCAAAAATCCAGATCAGCAAGCAGTGCTATAGTTTAATGGAAATCAGAGAGCTGCTGCCAAATGTAAATTTAATTGTTTTACTGACTATACAGTAAGTGACATACAGTGGGTGTGTCACTATATTTGTGGATGGAAATACTGTAGTTTTTTTCATAATTTTTACATTTTCTTTTAAAGATTCTTTGGATTAATCTCTCTAAAAGTTGCTGTTTTGTTGCAATTATTTCTATAAATGTAAAAATACAATATATCATTAGATTATATTAGTAGTTTAATTCTCATATTCATTATTGTGACCACACACAGTCTGTTTACAATGTCAACCCAGGAGATAAGAATATGTAGTTAAAGTAGTAAAGTAGTTTAAAATAATAAAGTAGTCAAATTAGCCCTTTAGTGATAAAGCCCTTTTTTACATTTGAGCCCCTGCTCCTGAGGAACTCTGCACATCTCTGGTCTGCAGGTACCCCAGTCGGTAGGATGAGGGTTAAATTCTAGTACTTCAAGTACTAACACATCTAGTACTTATGCAAACGTTGATCACATTTGGAATAAAAAAATAATCTACAGGCTAATGCAGCCAAGGCGATTTATGAGAAACAGAAATGATTAATTAATAGTTTATCTGGGTCTTCAGGCTATGCAGTCTGTTAGTTCACCTCACCTCCTGATCAAGGTTATAATCATAAACGAAAACGAACGAAATCATGAAAACTAGGTGTGAGAAAACATTGTTGTTAACTGAAATCAAAATAAAAACGAGGCATTACCAAAAAACGATAACTAACTAAAACTGTATTGTCTGTTTGCAAAAGTAACTAAAATAAAATACAATTATAGAGTAAATGTCCTTAGTTTTCATCTTTGTCAGTGTCTTTCATAGAGCAAATATCTTTCAGAGTTGACATTTCTGACTGGGAACCCGGAAATTATGAAAATCAATGTCAAATTGAACACAGCATAGTCCATGCTCCTCACCTGGCATCATGGCGGTACCGAAAGTCGGAAGAAAGTGGCAGAGTCCTATTTGGGATTACTTTGAATATGACTGTGTGTCAGATAAAAGCAAGTGCCTTGCAGTGGAAGGTGGTGAAATACGTGGACAATTTATTAAAGGGAAAAATCCCACGAATTTGAAAGTACATTTGAGAAGCGCGCACAAGGAGGCTAGCCTAGTTTACCTTAATAAGGTAAAGGAGAACGCCACGCCCCCCTCCCCCGAAACAGAAGATAACCCCGGTACAGGGCTAGGCAGCATGACGGAGACAACCGTAGGACCGAGAACACTACAGCAGAGCTTTCACCGGAGAACCTGTAGCTGCTGGTTAGTAAATACACAGGAACACCACAAGCGGGAGGAAGCGTTGGTTCATATGTTTATTGATACTGGGATGTCTACACAACTGTGTGAGTTGATTGCCTTCAAAACGTTCTCCACTTTACTCGAACCAAAGTTCAAAACACCTGGAGCTGCAAGAGTCAACAGCCTTATTGGGGCTAAGATGGATACGGCAAAGCAGAAATGAAAAGAGATCATTAAGGATACGAGGAAGAGAGGAAGAGAGGATTAACAGCATCTTTCATGGGTGTGTCAGCTTATTTGTGCCCATATGTACATTTTATGTAGCCTACTCGTGTTATTGTTGAATAGATATTTCTAAAATTGTATGATGTTTTTGTTGATCTTTTAATACACAATACTTTTTCTGGCCTTGACAAATAACCCATATTACAAAAGACTAAAACACTAAAACTAATAAAAACTAAACTAAAACTAAGCATTTTCAAAATATGGAAACTAAACTAAACTAGCAAACCCGCTTTAAAGACTAATTAAAACTAAACTTAATTTGAAAACAAAGTTAAAACAAAATAAAAACTAATGAAAAATGCAAAACTATAATAACCTTGGTCCAGAGTTAGTTCCCTGATACATGACACCTGCGTTGTGTTATCAGTGAAGAACAGGAAGTAGAAGACCAGAAACCAGCGTAGGCAACTGTATGGGGGACCCCATCCTGTGAGGGTCCCCGAGGGCTGATCATTTAAATAATTTTCATCTTAAAATAATGTGCAGCAACATTTCAGCAATCCCCTTTAAGGTTGAAATCCCAATCACATTTGAAGATTCATTTATGCTCCTGCACCACCCCTCCACACTCAAATCACACAAGCTTCAATTCTCGAAAAATGAATCTGAAAAATGAACATGTCTGGCAGTCAGAAGCTCAAGGGAACACACTTGAGGAAAAGAGGAAACAGGACAGTGGTAAGGGATGGAGATAATGACGAATGAATTAAGGATAATTAAAGACAAACAAACCTGCATCAAGTTCATTTTCATTTCACCTTATTATGAGACGAATTACTGGTAGTACTTTGCTAGGGTTAGCATGTTTTGAGCAGTGTTAGCAGTTCGTAATATGGGCTGAAATGCAATAGGTACCATGAATAATGCGTACAACACCGCCACCACTTGGCAAGTACTGGTACTGTGTCTCTTGCTCACGTGAAATCACTACTTTACGTTAGTTAATATGTTCGTTAAAACCAGGGGAACAACCATCTCAACAAGTTTTTCTATGTTCTTACGATTGTTTTGAATAAAGTCTTCGAAACACACATCTACTACAATTCCTCAACAGCAGTAAAATGTAACAACAATATCTCTGGGTAACTTAAAGACATAATAACAACCAAATCTGTCAGAAGGGCCCCATGCATTTATTGTGCCTGGGCACCCACATAATCTAGGTTTGCCTCTCCCAGAAACTCTCTGACATATAGGATTTATTCTTTCTCTTTCTGTATATAAAATGAGAGTGGCAAATACACAGCATAGAAAGAATTCTCTGTCTCTGTATGTCTGCCTCTCTCTCACACACACGCACACGCACACACAGACAGACACATACACAAACCACTATCCTCAGAACTTTTACCATGAACTCAGCATTATATAAAAACACATCCTTTGGAATCAGATTAAATAACATGTAATATAACAATATTTACAAATAGTATGTTTTAAATGTCAAAAATAATATAATGTGCAAATATACTATACTATAAATCACATCCCTGGGTTTATAAAATGGATTTTACACAATACATTGTTGTATTCACTTGAGAGAATTTTCCCCATCCCAAAGAAACTGCTGTAGATGATAAAACTCTCCCATCCACTCTGTACTAGTCACAAAACTAAAGATATCTTTCTTAAAATACTATTGTGCATCACAACTGAGTGTCTGAATGTAGAAAAGGTGCTTTAAACAACTTTGAAACCATTTAATTTGAAGAGCACAGAAAAATACCTATTTATCCCCAGAGCTTCTAACTGATACTTCAGGGGAACTGATAAATAAAATATGAATAATGAATGAAGCTCCGCCTCCAGGAGTTCACAGGTGTGTTGTGATTGGCCAGAATTGAGTTCTATTAGAGCCTGGCTCCTTTACTACCCCGGATATTTTCTCTGAATCGCTCAGTCTAAGTCTTTGTTTTTCCCCCCATGTCACTGAATTTAAAACTGCTTTAGTTTTTGACAGTAAGAATTTGCAGAAAGCATATATAATAGAGACTAAGTAACTGAGCGATAAGACTTCACAAAGACATAGTTTGAAAACGGTCTCTTACTGTGGACTGAGTGTGTGAGATTGGATGCAGGTGTGCGTGATTATTGCGTGATTATTGCAGACCATGTTTGTAGGGAGTAGTGCAAGAAGTTTTCCCCCAAGCATTACAAATTGAGGTTCAGGTTCTGCTGACTCTGATTTCACTCCACACAACACCTGTTTACAGCCTTTAAACACACCATGACTTCTGCTTCCAGACCGCTAAATGTGACCAAATATATTTTAAAAACACATGATGTTTGTTCCACACTGATAAATCTATATTCCCCAAACATTCCTGAATGTTTCATTCATGAGAAATTGAAGAGAGGAAGTTGAAAAGTCTGTATAGTACATACGCCATTAAAAAAAACCTGTTTTACAGGTAAGGTCACACCTGAACCTCACGCGCTGCAGATTTCCTACAGCTGACTTTAAACGAGTTTTATTTACAATATATCATCATTCTTCTTATATAGTCGTTTATACAAAAAAAACAACAACAATAAAGCACTCACCCTCAGTCAACAGTCCTTGTTGTGTGATATTAATAACATCGTTTCTGACTTAAAGATTTGTTTTAACTTCTCCAACCGCTCCACAAAATGTAGTCGAGTCTGAGGGAGAAACACTTTCACTTTAGGAAGGAGGATTCATTACAGGTGATGAGTTGTTCGGGAATGAGTCGACTCTTTGAGCCGGATCTTTTTGCTGAGAATTCATTAGTATTATGTTTTCATGATTCTCTAATGCATTTAATCACATACAGTACAACATACTAGCAGTAATTTATCCTCTCTGTAGTGCACTTACATAGGAAAGAGACTGCGGTAAAGTTAGTTTCACTTTCACATATTCACATTTCTGTCTTCAGTAGCTTTAGTAGCTCAAAAAGGATAAAATATCCATACATTCATCCATTTTCTGTACTGATTATCCTTACTGGGAACCTAGATGGGGTGCCAATCCATCGCAGGACACAATCACACCCATTCATACACTACGGACACTTTTTTTGGTTAGAACATGTTAATTATTGTTATTCACAACCAAAACAATCAGCTACACCTTTTTAGTAAATGATGCCATTTAAAATCCAGAGAATTCATTGTTTATTAATTTAAATTATTACTGACGTTTAAATAATTTTTATTTGCAGGAAAATATGCACCAGCTACAAGGTACACTCTTTACTTACATGTACACTCTTTACAATAAAATACTGGCATCAAGACTTCCAGCTGTGTGCCGTCATTTTTACAGTGTGTTGCGGGCAGGCCTGGATTAAGAATTCAGATAGAGATAGAGATATATTCTATTAACACTATATGAAAGTAGCAGTTCTTTACAATAAGTGCAAATAGTTGTTGAATGCTATTTATACTTATAAATGGCAGATAAACAAGAATGTATGTGCCAAGTTAGAAATTAAAAGGAGCCATTGTTCACCTTACCTTCCTCAAACCAATGGACTGGTAGAGAGGATGAACAGTACCATACAAAGATGAGGCAAATGGTTGATTTAACATGAATTCATTATATACTTAATTTACATTATTGTCAGATGTACCAAATGATCTTCAATTTACAGCAGCAAATGCAAGTGGGACCATAAATATATCTTTTTGGGAGATGCCTATTGTCAGTTAAAATGAATATTTTTTTAGAGCTCTTGTCATATCACAGCAAACCAGTGACTACATTTCCCATCCCGCACTGCGGCCTACAAACATGGCCACCATGGACTGCAATTCCCAGAACACTCACATTCATTCAAATCATGCACACCTGCATCCAATCTCACACTCTCACGGCACAGTATAAAGAGACCATTTTCAACCAATGTCTTTGTGAAGTCTTATGCGCAGTTGCTTAGTCTCGGTCATATTTCCAAGGCTTATATTGTGTTTGCAGTTCTGGTTATTGACTTTGTTTACTCTGTTGACCTTGATTCTCTGCGTTGCCTAGTTTAGCCTATTTGCCTGATCATTTGACCCTAGCCTGCCTTGTACTTTGATTTCTGCCTGACCCTTTGCACTTCTTGTTGTTTGATTAAACTGCCATACCTGCACTTGCTTCCGTCTCAGCCTCTATTATGTGATAGCTCTCAGCAAGCTGGTAGCAAAAAAATGAAAATTGGGACGAGTACTTCGCTGCGGTCATGTTTAGGTTGTGGACCAAAAAACAAATAACAACTCAGTTCTCCCCATTCTTTGTGAGGTTTTGGTGAGAGGCTCGGTACCCAACAGACATGCCAGAACACTTCATGGTTAGTAAACTCATGTCTAAATATAATTTTAGGTCTATCGATACAGTGTTGAAAACATGGAATGAAAGAATGTAAAAACATGTTCACACGTAAACAGTGTTGAGGTTGTTGTGGCTGAAAGGACATAAAGTGCCTTAATCAAATTAAGGATATTGCTCATTGGCAATGTCATCAAGCAGCAGGAGAGTACAGGAAGGTAAATGAAGCACCATGCTCCTAAACTTACCTTAAAATGTAGGCAACCAGGTGTGGAGACAGAATATAAGAAACCAAGAGAGAAAAGGTGGCAAACTGAGGCAAACTTCCTTGGCCCTTTCACTGTGATGGCACTATAGTGGAAAAGTGAAAAATCTGCTGAGAGAAGATGGTACTGTTTTCAAAAACGTCAGTGGACACAACAGCAGCAGTCCAAGCATTAGCATTCCCTACATCTTCAACAGCACCAGCCTCACCAGCAGCACCAGCCTCAATAGGCCCTGTCTCAGCAGCCACCTCACTAGCTCCAACACATGCACACACTTCAGTTGATAAATTAGGTAGTATGATAGATTTTTTTTAAAATAGTAATTTGTACAAAATGAACAAAATCTTGTACTATAATATTGATGTTAATAATGTTGTATAGTATAATACAGCCTACTGTATTTTTTTCAGATGTGCAGGAGGCTTGGGCAGGGAAAGGTGTGCATGTACTATTTTCCAAAGTGGGCCTGTACAAACTTTTTTTATTGGGATACTGAAAAGACTGATCCCAACAAGGAGCTTGAGACTGAGGTATCCCTTTTTCATTAATGTATGAAATTATCACTTTCCACTGCCTAATACAAAGACCTTAAGTCATTCAAGGAAATTCAGTAACACTACAACAATGCAGTTGATAGTATTACAGTAAAACTGCCCCTGTCTAATTCAAGCCCAATTCGTAGTTGGGATGCTGTCTAAAATGTAAATAAATGTCAATAAAAATAGAATGCAATGATTGCAAATCTCATATACACATGTTATTCACAATAGAACATCGAAAACATATCAAATGTTTAAGATGCAAGACATCTCAGCCTTTATTTTGGACACTACTGTGTACAGCTCATTGTCACTTATTGTACTGAACAACAATAAACCTGTGACAGAGAATTCATTCATTCTGTGAAAACTGTCCTCTGACTGACACCCAGTAAGTTAACTATGAACAGGATTGACAGTTGGATGTCTAGAAATGACTTCAACCTTTCTTACAGCGTTCCATCACTCCTGCAGCTACTTCTACTCAATACGTGATCTTTCAGTTTCCATCTGTTCTCACACCAATGTGCGGAGCTGCCAAAGAGCATTTAGTGTAACATCTGGAACATAAATTTGTTCTGTTAATGCATCAATAAGAACCAATTCATGTGTGCAAAGGAAGTTTAGGTTATCGAGGTCAAAGTTAGAGGCAGAATCGATGATACCATTCTCCAAAATATTTTTTTTTCCTCTCAAAAAAATCACTTCTAAACAAGTCAAGGATAATTATCTGCACATGCCTCAAATATTACATACAGCTATCATAAATAAATGACATTTTACCCTTTTACTGAAATAAAATTGTAATTTACATTAGTAAACATTCTGGTGCTTTATCCTAGCCAGCACATAAAATAAGGTAACACATGCAGCATAACACAAGCTGTGCTGTATATTCACCCCCAACCTGAAACAAGCTGTACACAAGATACCAGCTGACTAGCAATGAGCAATGTTCACTAACTAGAAAGAAAACATGCAATCTCTATTTTCAGCAATGTAAAAAAAAAAGGAAAAGAAAAGAAAAAGCATTTTTTCTTCCCCTTGCTTGGGCCCCAAGTGCGCATTGGCCCCTGGGCCCGTGCCCATAATGCCCATTGGATAATCTGTCCCAGCCATGATCTGAAACAAACTGTGCATAAGATACCAGCTGAATAGTAATGAGTAATGTTAACTAACTAGAAAGAGAACATGCAATCCATCTTCATGGGAATGTGTAAAACACAAAATACTGCATCAGGGAAATAATATTTCAGTTCATCCAAAGTGAAAGTGCTGCACAAATCTGTCAGTAGTTCCAAAAACTGCCTCACAGTAACAGCTGATGGGGAGAAAGAGAGAAGTGTGCTATGGAGTATTGTCCAAACCAGAATAGGAAATATGATTATGTCACCACTGAGTGTCTAAAATTAATAACTAAATGTAAAAGGTGAAAAGTTTAGAATGGGTAAGGCATTTTATTTAAGTACACTCTCAATAAAAAAAACAGTCTACAATGTACACATGAAAAAAGATTCCACTACTGACCTGCCTAAAAAGATGAGAGAGGGAAGCATATAAAAAGATACACAACAGTGTCCTAAAAAAGGTGCACTCTAAAATTGCTGAGTTAAACAGAACCCAGTTTTGGTCGATTCTGAAATCCAGCGCTGGGTACAATGTGGACCGACTCAGTCTGGACTGTTTTATCTCAGCAAGGCTGGGTTATGATGTTGACTTAAATTTAAGTACAAAAAGCACTTTTCTCTACAAAAACAATTAGTGGAACAATATTTTGTTCACAATTTTGGTCACAAATTGTTGAAATATTATTTTGCTACAAAATTCCTGTTAAATACTCAAGTTAATTTTAAACAACAAAAATAACATTGTATTTATGTACTTTATTTCTTCAAAGTGTATTTCATTGATACAATTAGGCAAGACATTATAAATGCTTAAGTACAATATAATTTTAGTTATGTATCCAGCAAATCAGCTAAACAATGCATGTGTAAAGCTATTAAAACATTCCAATATTAGACAAATATTAATCAGGTAAAACAGAAAAACTATATCATGCAACAGTTAGTTCTGGTCCATTCAATTGATTGGACAAGCAGAGTTCCAAGAGTGCTGATATTTAGTATAACAGCACTGCTACACTAATTAACCAAAGGACACATGACCTGTAGTGAGTCTCCTAGTGGCTTCCTCAGATGCCAATCCTGTTGGGTGAGAATTCCACCAATGTCTTGAAACTGTTCCTGTCCATTTTAGCTGATGATCTTCACACACTGAATATAAAAGAAAAACGTGAATTAATAACCACAAACTGGACTGTGGTACTTCATGATCAACATGTAATCATCTCTGCTCCAAGAGAAACATCATCATCTCCTGTTTATAATTAATCATTCTACATTTCTTCATTCTTACTAACATCTGTGTTATAACATTTAGCGAGAACAAATGAGAACTTCCACAAGTTCTAACAGGAAAATGAGCAGATATTTACCCATCACATCACTGCTCTTATCCAATCACACGCTTTGGAGATTTTTAAATAATGAACACTACTGTGTCATTTAGCTCTTGTTCAACATTTATATTTAAGTGCAGACTTTAAGAAGAAGCCGAGATGAATGTTACAGGAATGACAGAAGACACAGGGTGGAGGTAGGGTGCTGGAAGAAGTGACAGAGTGAGTA
Source organism: Ictalurus furcatus (assembly GCF_023375685.1). Lineage (NCBI taxonomy): Eukaryota > Metazoa > Chordata > Actinopteri > Siluriformes > Ictaluridae > Ictalurus > Ictalurus furcatus. Next base: position 5,290,094 of record NC_071273.1, read on the forward strand.
AAGTGACTGCTTAAATAAAAATATGTGGCATAAAATATAATCTTTTTAATTTGCTTTTATGAAAGTTGAGAAGAAAGTGTGCTGCTTATGTAACAAGGCTGTCTTAGGTGGTAATCAAACCCAGGTCTCTCATGTACAGAAAGTCACTGGCAGAGCTGTTTCCCAAGTAATGAATCAAAGAGCAGCAGAGGCAAGGAGGCATAGATGATCCACAATAGAGTCTTTACTGACGAAAAGAGCAACAATAAAGGAAAAAAGATATTTGGGGGGGGGGGGGGGGGGGGGGCAAACAAACCATGAGCTACACAGACTTAGCTTGCAGCAGGCAACACTGGCTTAAGATTGAACAATGAGGCTTAGTCCAAGGCTGTTTAAATAGGGGAAAACCCAGCTGTAACAAATCAGGCCTAATGAGTAGCAGAGTTCAGCATGAGTCTGGAGAGAGGCGCCCCTGCCAACCAGGAGGGGCATCGCAGTCCAGTGAGGAGTTCTTACAGCTTATCAGAAACAGGGAAAAGCAGAGATCATCTTGTTCAGACAAAAGCAGCAGTATGAAGTCAGAGATAGCAGGCTGTCACAAGGAGACCAGGTGTTCATTTACAACCACTCTCATGCACTCATCTGTGATATTTTGTAGACTCTGTCTGACTCCCTGTCTTCTACCTTCACATGAATTTTAAATCAACACACTTTACTGAACACAAAACAGCATTAAAGCCAATTGTTAGGAAAAAAAAAAACCCTGATGAAACAGAATATAGTGAAATTTTGTAAAATTGGTTTTATTTCCTAACCTGGTAATCTGATATTTATTGGAACTTAAGACAAACAGAATAATGATAATGAGGTTAAATGATTAGTCTTTTATTTTATTTCCAACATTTATCTAAAAAGGTCATGACTCACATCAGTTCCAGCAGTTTGTAATGTTCATCTTTAAGAGCAGACAGCAGCTTCTTTCCTGAGTCTCCTATTTTATTATCAAACAGATTCAGTTTTCTCAGGTGTGAGGGGTTTGATCTCAGAGCTGAAGTCAGAGCAGCACAGCCTTCATCTGAGACACCACAACGACGCAACCTGTAGAGAGACACAATGACACACTTCACTCTCTCGATCTCAGTCAGAGGAACAACAGCACTGACTTTCCTCTGGTTGTAGACAGTTTCTCTCATCATGGACTGAGTAAAACACACTAGATCTTTAGAAATGTTTTTAAGTAACTTTTCCTCGCTTCATACATCTCAACAAAATCTCTTTTTTAATCAGCGTTCACGTGAACAGATCTTTCTTGATAAGATCAGACTGTCTGTAATCAGACCTAAAACAGGGTCAGACTCTAAATAACTTTTGGAGAAGTTGTTAGCTCACTGGTTCATGTACTTTTTTAAAATGAGACTGTGAATGTGTAAATAGTTTATTCAATATTGACTGTTTTATTTATACAGAATGTGCTTGTCTATTATTATGACTTTGATAAAGATTAGAACATGTTTTATAATTAATGATTTAAAATATGATCTTACCCCAGTATCTCTAGTTTACAGAGAGGATTCTCCAGTACAGCAGAGAGACTCTTCACTCCTGAGTCTCCTATTTTATTATCAGACAGATACAGTTCTCTCAGGTGTGAGGGGTTTGATCTCAGAGCTGAAGTCAGAGCAGCACAGCCTTCATCTGAGACACCACAACCACTCAACCTGTACAGAGACACAATGATACAATCTTCATCAACAGACTTTTATCATGGTTTACTTTCAGAGAAGGTAAACTCTTTATTGAACTAGTCTGTTACACAACACACAGAAAAGTTACTGAGCAATTTCACTCAATGCAGCTTCTTAAAGCAGCAGCTCCTAGTGAGTGAGAACTGGGGTTTGTGAATAATTTTAACAAGACCCCGGTGTAACCCCTAGCAACAAGTGTGCTTTTTTGGTGGGCCAGACAGCTTTACCACTGCTGTTGTTATTTAGAATTATTGATATTAAATGTACTAGAGCTGTAAAAGTATTGCTGGCTTTAAAAGTAATTAGTCAGGTTTAATAGAAGGTATCTCTGTTTATCTCTATTTTTAATGCACATGTAACTAATTATAAGTACATTTAATAATTCTTTAATGCATGAGTGACTCTGGAGAGAAATCAATATCACTTATTGACTAATCTATTTGTTCTGCATGTTGTACTGTTACAGAACATTCCAGGTGAAAAACAACACTGTATACAACTGCTGCTTTTAGTGAGTTATTGTGACTCTCTGAGAGATGATCTTACCTCAGTGTCTCCACTTTACATTGAGGATTCTCCAGTCCAGCACAGAGACTCTTCATTCCTGAGTCTCCTAGTTCATTCCCAGACAGATCCAGTGTTTTCACAGTCAGATGCAGTTCTCTCAGATTGGAGGTTTCTGAGCTGAGTGCTGAGACCAGAGCTGACCAACTTCTCACTCCAAGTGAATCACACCTGATACTGAAGGAAATAAAATAATACATAACTAACACCCGTCCTTTCAACATCATTGTTGCCCTGGTTATGAAATCTCAGTCATGTGGTTCTTAAAAAATGTCTTCAACACAAATTCCCAATGAAACACAAGAGTCTGTGGAGGTACAGGTGTGAGACGGTATACAGTCCCATCCCTGACAATGAATACAACTCAAACTGTACAGTTTACTGTGGAGCAGGCGGCAGGTGATGATCATGTCCGAGCGGCTAAAGAGCAGAGTGAATCACTTAGTTACTTTTACCTCAGACTTCCCCTGAGGAGGATATGGCATGTTGTTGTTGTTGTTTAATAAATGTTTGTCATGTGTTGTTCTTTTTAGATATATGACTGAATGATAAGAGTTTTCTTGAATATCATTAACTGAAAAAATAGCCATAAAATAATTAGGCTCTTAGTCTAACTAGTAACAGGGGCACTCTCAATGCTGAGTTAGTAATCAGCTGAATGTGATCTGGGAAGTGGGTCATGTGACTGAACATGTGATGGAGTTTGTAGTCCATTGTGTTGCTGGGAAATGGAGTTTAGTGCAGGTGTGTTCTGGGAGTTATTATGAAAGCAGGTGCCATAAGAATCATTTTCAGGTGCTATTAGGAAATATTTTGGGGTACTGTCAGTGTTGGCACCAAGCTGCCAGCTGCCACTGTAGGGCACTTGAGCAAGACCCTTAACCCTCTCTGCTCCAGGGGCTCTGTATCATGGCTGACCCTGTGCTCTGACCCCAACTTCCTAACAAGCTGGGATATGTGAAGATAGGAATTTAGATGTGCTGTAATGTATACTGTATGTGACAAATAATGGTTTCTTCTTAGAAGTGATAGTTACATTTTAAAGCTCAAGTCAGCTTGATTGTATTTCCCCAATTATGTATTTCACCTACATGTATTTTACATGTATTTCATTATTTATTTATTTTATTTTATGTATTTCACCTGCTCTTCTGTATAATTAAATTGTTTATAATTTTTTTTATTCTTTAACGTATTTATATATCTATTTGTTAGCATTAGTACTCCACCCTGTATCACCTTAAATTCAAAACATCCCAAAGTAGGTATTTGTCAAAGTGTGTTCAGTTTCTCTCGTTCTAACACTGTAACAGTAGAACAGTTATATTCAGCTTTACTTACATTGCTTTTCTGGAGGCTGCAATCACAGGCATCATCTTCAGAAGAACAGTTTCTGGTATCGTATCTGTACTGGTATATTTATTCAGGTCAAATTCTTCCAGCTCCTGTGCTGATGTCAGTAACACAAACACCAGAGCAGACCACTGTGAAGAAGAGAATTCACTTTGTTTTCCAGATTTCAGGTAGTGCTGGATTTCCTCCACTAGAGAATTATCACCCAGTTCATTCAGACAGTGGAACAGATTGATGGATTTCTCTGTAGGAAGATATCCACTGATCTTCTTCTTAATGTACTGAACTGTTTTCTCTATGCTCTGGGAGCTACTTCCTGTCTGTGTTACTAAGTCCTGTAAGAGTTTCTGATTGGACTTCAGTGAGAGACCCAGAAGAAATCGAAGGAAAAGATCCAGAGGCCCAGTCTGACTTTTTAAGGCCTGATCTACAGCACTCTCATGTACATTTGAGATCCTCCTTGCAGAGTACTGATTCTGTCCAAGAACATTTCTCTTTTCCATCATGAATGTCAGGTGCACATACAGAGCTGCGAGGTGCTCCTGAATGCTCAGATGAACAAAGCAGTACACTTTATTCTGGTGAAGCACAAACTCTTCTCTGAAGATCTGTGTACACACACCTGAGTACACTGCTGCTTCTCTCACATCAATACCACACTCTCTCAGGTCTTCCTCATAGAAGATCAGGTTCCCTTTCTTCAGCTGCTGAAAAGCCAGTTGTCCCAGTTTAAGAAGCATTTCTTCATCACTCTCCTGCTTCTTTGAGTACTTTTCTCCTATGATGTTTGTCTGAATGATGAGGAAGTGTGTGTACATTTGAGTCAGAGTCTTGGGGATCTCTCCACTCTCTGCTTCACCCAACATTCTCTCTAGAACAGTGGCTGAAATCCAGCAGAAGACTGGGATGTGGCACATGATGTAGAGGCTTCTTAATGACTTCAGGTGTGTGATGATGTTATTGGCCAGGCTCTGATCACTGATCCTCTTCCTGAAGTACTCCTCCTTCTGTGGGTCATTGAACCCTCGTACCTCTGTGACTCGATGGACACACTCAGAGGGGATATGATCAGCTGCTGCTGGTCGAGAGGTGATCCAGATGAGAGCAGAGGGAAGCAGATTCCCTTTGATCAGGTTTATCAGCAGCACATGCACTGATGCTGATTCAGTTACATCACACACTCTCACTGTGTTCTGGAAATCTAGAGGAAAACGACACTCGTCCAATCCGTCAAAAATGAACAGAACCTTTTCCAAACTGGACATTTCTGTTTCTTTTGTTTCATTAAAACAGACATGAAGGAACTGCATCAGAGTCAGTTTCTGGTCCTTCATCAGATTCAGCTATCTGAAAGGAAGTGGAAATATGAGGTGGATGTCCTGATTTGCTTTCCCTTCAGCCCAGTCCAGAATGAACTTCTGCACAGAGACTGTTTTTCCGATGCCAGCGACTCCCTTTGTCAGCACAGTTCTGATGGGTTTGTCTTGTTCAGATAAGGGCTTAAAGATGTCATTGCATTTGATTGGTGTTTCCTCTGTTGTTGTTCTCCTGGATGCTGCCTCGATCTGCCTCACCTCATGTTCTTTACTGACTTCTCCACTGTCTCCCTCAGTGATGTAGAGCTCTGTGTAGATCTCATTCAGGAGTGTTTGGTTTCCCAGGTTTATTATCACTCCATTCAAACACTCAAACTTCTTCATCAGATTTAATTTGAACTTTTTCTGGAATTTATTTACAGCAGCAGATTCTGGGTCGTGCCTGTGAGATGGTGAAGTAGGGAGATGTGGTGAGACATGGGGTCCAAATATTTCCTATGATCTAATCACTCTGTAGTTAATAACAGCAGAGAGGTTTATAATATCAGTGTGTCCGTGTCACAGTCATATTGCTGGTTTTGATCTTACCCTGTATCTGTGATGATGTTCTTTTCTATTCTGTCTCCTGTTCTCTGTGGAACACTGTGAACAAAAACTGTGGCTGTTAAAGAAGATAACTTCCATTACTTGAACACTGTAGTCTAAACCGTTACCTTAATTTTTCTATAATAATTATTTTTGAGTGCAATAACATTCAGAAAACACAGTGCTAATCTGGCGCCTGTTTTAATTCCAGGTATTCTAGATTATTTCCTGTATAGACCTTAAGGATGTAATAAATCACTTTGAATGAATATGTAATGTTTTCTAAACAGAGACAAGTACACAATTTTGTAAGAAATTTTGCCAGAAAGCATAACAGGTATAAAATCCCCAACTATACCCAAGATAATATCAAGGTCTGAATCTGACGCCAGTCCATCAAACATGGGGGCAATTTATGTTAGCCAATCCACGTAGTGCTATGTGTTTGGGAATATGGGAAAAGTGGTGGAATGGGGCCAGTGCTCACTAGATAATGGTATATTCAGAGATCTGAGATAACTGTGATGGTGTGATTGTGATGGATTTAGGGTTGCCACATTCTACTAGGAAAAAACAGGGTGCCCTTACTTCTACCAACCCCACACTTCCCTTCCTTGGCATGTTACCTCAAAAACAAGTGGTTGAATCTTGAAACAGCAAGGTCGACTGTTTAAAATTGGTTTTCTTCAGAAGCTTCCTGGCTGTTTAACATATATTTTAAAGGTATTTCAGGAATACAAATTAGTAACATGGGGGACTAGACTTCTTGGCAGCTTTTTATTTAGAGGCATCCCTGTCCATGACATTGAAGTCGAGTTATACATGTTAAACTGTTAAAATGTGGCTGTTGTAAACCATTTTCCTGCTTCTGTACTTAGACAAATGTGTTATTTGAACAATATCTAGACTCAGAGAAGAATGATGATTTGATATTCTATTGATTATTGAATTATAAATCCTTTTGTAAGCTGAACAAAGTTAGATAGATAAATGTCCATTATAGGCAACTCCTCAGTAAGAACATGATTGATGTAGAGTTACACAGGTTTGTTAAAGCAATATAAATTAGGCATGTTAGTTTACTAGCAAGCTAAGCCTGTTAAATTCTTAGCACAACAATTTTTTATAGTTAACTGCTTAGCTGAGATGAAATGTGTGCTGCAACGATAGAACAACTCGGACCAGAATTATTCCTCCAAACTGCCTGTAAAAACAACCATCTTCTGTTGGCTTGGAAAGTTTGATAGTATTCACAATGTGAGATTTTAGACAAAAGATTCTGGCATTTAAAAATCACTAAAGTCCTGCTATTTCTTTTTTGTAACTCAAGTTTCCACAAGTTATTACAATTCCACTGTGTTTTGTTTCCAAGAATGTACGTCAGAGGGAGACATCAGACTCATGTGTCTCACTCAGAGGTCCAGATTGGTTGATCACAGAAGGGATTCCCAATGGTTTAATTACATATTGGTGTATTGCAAAATAATGAATTCTGCTAAAACACACACTAAGTGATACAGTTTGTACAACAGAATACTACATACCATGATATATAATATATTCAGTTCTAGTTTTATGCTGGAACTGTGACATTAGCAGTGACATTAACAGTGATTAGACGCTACCTGTGTAGATCTGAGGGGCCTTCAGCTTTAAACTTCAAAGGTGGCTCCATAGACTGATCACTCTTCATGGAGATACAGCTGGGTGCTGGTGATTCGGACCTTTCTCCCTTGAGTTTACTGCACAACATTATAGACAGTCCTTTAGTGATTTATATACACTCTTTACCATTTTCACTAACTTGTTAATTTAATGATGACTTAATTTTACTTACAATTAATAGAATCTAAAATATTTTCATACCAAGTGGTGACTGATAGCTTTGCATTAACAGAAAAACCTTTGGTTATATTTCAGATATTAATATTTGATTGATTAAAACACATGGACATGTGAAGTTACCGTTTTTTTGAGTGATTTTTGAGTTTATTGCAGGTCTCCATCTTAAATATTAGTAAAGTTTGCAAAAACACAGTTTAGTCCTGAAGAGTCTGATCTCTTCCGCTGGAATGGATCGTACTCCTAGAAAACACAAAAACAAATCAACAGTTAAGCTTCACAACAATTTTCCATTTTTGTCACATTTTTAATACCGCTGCTAAAAAAATTGACAGCTGCATTAAAATCACAAGCTCCACATTTATATATCTGAACTGTCTGGTCCTGTTACATTGGTGTATATATACATACATGTTTAACATTGAACACTCAGTGGAACTAAGGAACTTAGTTAGAAATCAAGGTTTATTATTTAGCATATATATATAAACATGGAGATAATCCAAAAGATTAATGAAAATAAAAATAAAAAAAACCTTGTACATTAATGAATGTTGTGTCGGTATGTCTTTGGCTTCATTTGTTTTGTGTCTGAAACTTTATTATGTGTCATGTGTGTGTTATGTGTAGCCCCCTATCCCTCTCATTTTTTGATAGTTTTTTTTGTGTTGCTATTGCTAGTGGTTGTTATTGTTTATGGGAAACCAATATGACTGTCATTCACACACACAAAAAGAGAAAGTGTGCATTTATCCCTTTAACAGACACACAATTAAATACTTGTGCTAACTAAAATAATCAGAAAGAGATTTCATAAATTTGGCCTGCATGGGAGGTGTGCCTGGAAAAAGCCTTTGCTGTCTAAAAAGAACATTAAAGCAAGAACACAGTTTGCCAATGAGCATATAGGCAAAGACCAGGCTTTTTGGAATAATGTTCGCTGGACAGATGAATCAAAGAGAGTTGTTTGGCCACAGTAACAGCAGACATGTTTGGCACTGACCAAAGACAGCTTTTCAGGAGAAGCACCTCATACCAATTATGTAGTGGTGGAAATTGTATGGTTGGGGGTTGCTTCGCTGCCTCAGGAGCTGGACAGCTTGCATTAATTGATTCAACTATAAATTCTGCATTATATCGAAGAGTGCTTGAAGAAAATGTGGGACCATCTGACCAAAAGTTGAAGTTGAACCGAAAGTGGACCTTTCAACAGGATAATTATCCTAAGCACACTAGCAAATCCTCCAAGGAATGGCTAAAAAAGAAGAAATGGGGAGTTATGGAATGGCCTAGTCAAAGCCCTGGTTTGAATCGTATTGAAATGTGGGGGGATTTGAAATGGCCAGTATGTGCAACGAAACCCTCAATCATCTTGCTATTAAAAGAATACTACATGGAAGAGACTGATGGACAATTTTGTAAAAGGCCTACAAGAAGTTAAAGAGGGCAATAGTAGCTTCTGAGGCCAAAGGTGTAAATATTTTTTCCACAGAACATTATCACATCTATTGATATTTCTATTGAATAAATTATTGAAAAAGATTCTTATCCTTGTGGCTTTGCTCAAGTATATCAACTTTATTACATGTCCGTACCTATCCTCAGAGCTTCTACCTTCTACTTCAGGGGAACTGATACATAAAATATGACTAAAAAATGAAGCTCCGCTTCCATGAGCTCACAGGTGTGTTGTGATTGGCCAGAATTGAGTTCATTTAGAGCCTGGCTCCTTTACTATCCCGGATATTTTCTCTTTATTGGTCGGTCGTAGGCTTTGTTTTTTCCCCATGTCACTGAATTTGAAACTGCTTTCGTTTTTGTCGGCTTGAATTAACATTTTCCCCCAAGCATTGCAAATTCAGGTTCAGGTTCTGCTGACTCTAATTTCATTCCATACAACACCTGTTTACAGCCTATAAACACACCATGACTTCTGCTTCCAGACCGCTAATGAGAGAAATGTGACGAAATATATTTTAAAAACACACAATGTTTGTTCCACACTGATAAATCTATATTCCCCAAACATTTTGAATATTTAATTCATGGGAAATTGAAGAGAGGAAGATGAAAGGCCTATATAGTACATACGCCATAAAAACCTGTTTGCAGCTAAGGTTGTACCTACACGACACAGATTTCCTACAGCTGATTTTACACGAGTTTTATTTACAATATCATCATTCTTCTTATATAAAGTCATTTATAAAGTTTATTATGAAGAAATCACTCACCTTTAGTCAACAGTCCTTGTTGTGTGACATTAATATCACCGTTTCTGCCTTAAAGATTTTGTTTTCACTTTGCCAACTGCTCCACACAGGGCCTGTGCTACCTAGAGTAGGTAATTTGCCTGGTGACTTGGAGGTGGGGCCTCCATAACCGTCACAACACTGTACACTAGTCCACCAATCCAGACGGGCAGGAAAAGACTAGACTTTGTCCATTGGATATAGATGAATTGTTACTCACCTGTAATGACAACAATTAATGTCACCATTTCAAAGTGGGTCCCACCCTCTGAATGTATGAAGATATGTCACCATTTCAAAGTGGGCACACTTTAAAATGCTCCATGATGTCACATTACCAGTAACGCGTAGAGAAGGACGAAAGCGCAGTGTGGGGAGCGATGCTTTCCCTTAGGGAGATTTTACCAGGTGGATAATCGAATATTGTTCATCAATACACACAGTACATTGGTGTTAAAGTTACTCTGCAGTTTTGGTTGGTGTGTGTGTGTGTGTGTGTGTGTGTGTGTGTGTGTGTGTGTGTGTGTGTGTGTGTGATCACATTCTACATATTTTCCATCTTATTCACAATATCATTAAGGGGAAAAAATCGTCCATTGCACCTTTAACATACGACTGACAATGTAAAAATAAATAAATAAATAAAAACCTACACATTGTATGCTATAAAACTTCTCATGTGTGGCATTTTCCCAGCATTATGTAGCATGTTTTATCAGTGAGTACTTTGTTGCTTTACAAAGTAATTTTGTACACTCTCACCACTTTTAACCAAATATTACCCAAATATAATCTGTAAGTGTGCAAAAACCATCGCCTAGCTTCTGGCCGTCTTTGTTCCTCCTCTGGCACTACTTAATTTTTCTAACGTTCTTAATGAAAAATGCCATAGAGCAGGGAACAATTCTGCTTTATTTTATATCTGTTTTAATTTTGTGCATAAGTACATACTTTGATTTTTGGCAGATTTTTCTAGCTAAAGAATGTAACAATTGAACATTCCATTAGCAACAATTAGTGCCAATAAAATGCTGAATTATTATTTATCAACCCTGTAAATTGCGATCGCAAATTAGAACGTTAAGCTTTAGCGTTAGGCCTGTTGTTCAATCGGAATCATGTTGAGATCATATGTCTGGCTATCCAGGTAATGCTCCAAAAGCAGTTTATTAATGTAAAGGAAATCTGGTATGAAAAATTTAAATGCCACCATGCTGACTTTACAGCTACCCACTAAAAGCAAAACCTGGAACAAGGAGGTATTTATATGGATAAATTATATACTGATGGAAAATTACCCTTTAAAATGTAATGATTTTTTCCTGACATATTATCTCTTTAAGACATATCTTACCCCTTCCTATCCCGCCTTATATATAAAAATATAAATATATATATATATATATATATATATATATATATATATATATATATATATATATATATATATATATATATATATGCACACACACAGCCACTAAGTAGCAACAATACAAAGACTTAAATACCCTGCAGTGTCTTCGGTATGTACTCTTTGGTTAAAAATGTTCTATGCTTTTTTCTTGAACCCACAATTTTGAGGTAAATTCAGCACAGTTATTGACCCACCTTTGAACTAGGGATATCTCAAGAGGTTTTTCTGTATTGGCTTCGACTCGTCTTGGCCGTATTTGCATTTGTACTTGTATTTGCATCAGTCTCGCTAAATATGGTCTGGATCTCAGGTGATCCGTTGGCGCTTTGCATGACAGGTGAAGTGACCTGGTGCATCAGTTTCACTTTTCCACGTAACTCAGAGGAAACAGAGCTGCATAAAAGCGCAGACTAAAAACGAACTTAATTAGTTATTGATCGACTTACTTTGCCGAGTTTCTCAGCTGTCAGAGATGAGCGCGAGCCTGAGTGAGCAGTATGAGGAGAAGGTGCGCCCGTACATCGACCTGATCGACTCTCTGCGCCCGCTCGGTGTGGAGAAGGACCTCGCGCTTCCAGCCATCGCCGTGATCGGAGACCAGAGCTCGGGGAAGAGCTCGGTGCTGGAGGCGCTGTCCGGAGTCGCTCTGCCCCGCGGGGGAGGTGAGACACCATGGGTCAACTTATTAATCATATGGGTTTAAAAAATAGAACTGATTTATTATTATTATTATTATTATTATTATTATTATTATTATTATTATTATTATTATTGTTGTTGTTGTTGTTGTTGTTGCTGTTATTTATTTATTTTTGCTATGATTATAATTATTCGTTTTATTTATTTCATGAAATACCCGAAGTGCATTTGAGTGCACTCATTATACTGTAGCTCAAGATAAAAAATAACTCAAAAACAAACAAACTAACTAACTGTCACGTTACAAAGGAAGATACGGAAGCAAGCGCAGATGTTCAAACAGTTTAATAAACAAACAACAAAACAAAGACACTAAGACAACTAGGCAAAATACTTTGGCTAAGGTTAAATATAAACTATGAAACAAAACATGGTACAGGGACAAAGGTCAAGATAGACAATAGGTAAGACGAGGAAGCAGTACAAACAGTGGCTATATACATGAGTGCTTGTTAAACAGAAACGTGAGACAGGTGCAGGTGGTCCTGTGACAATGATGTAGTATGGTGCAGTGGCTGCTGGGAAATTAAGTCCAGAGTTAGCTCCTTGATATATGACACAAACAAACAAACAAAACAGTGATATTTCCCTTTTCGTCTAACTTTTTTTAAAAAAAGTCAAATAACATTATAATTACATCCAACTTTTATCTGTAATGACTTTAAACTCTAATTTAATATAATTGTATTGTTATTATTTAATATAATGTGAAATATGTATGACATATCTGTAAATGAATTCAGGAAGTAGACTCGTGATATCAGAGGATGGAAGTACTTTGCAGATCTTTTTTTTTTTTGCAGGAAAAGGACATTTGCGTTAGTGTACGTGTAAATTGTGACAGAATTCAGAAGAATTGTAGTGAATGTCAAATCCAAAACTTTACTACGGTGACTGCGTTCTCTGCGACTATAGTGATCGATGTCAATTACAAATACAAACACGCCCCATAGTAGACCTTAACTCCAACCCCCGACACTAACTGACCCGTGTCTCTGTGATGCGTCATACAAACGCAAAGGGAATTGCGAATCTGTTTGAATATTGGCACACTACGTACGATGCCGAGGAAGTGACCTAGCCAACGGGGTAATTGCTGTTGCTACGGTATTTCTGATAGGGTCATAACTCGTAATACACAACTGCAAGTGAAATGCAACTGCAAGTGGACTTTGCGTGGCATTTGAAATTTGCCGGACATTGTACATTCACATATACGAAAACGCGATAATATGCGATTTGCGTTTTCGTTTTTGATTGAATTCTGTCGCAATTTACGTGTCCACAAGTAGGAAACACAACTGCAAATCTAATTTGCGTTTAATTTTGAAAATTGTCCGCAAGATACTTCCATTTCAATGGAATTTACAGACCCGATCAAACCTAATTTGCATACAGTAGTGCACATGCTCACAGCACCGATCGGACCACTTCAGGGACATCAACAGAGTCTTAACGGAGCCGAAACTTTAATACGGATAAAGTTACGTTCACGTACGTGAAATTTGAATTTCAGGTTTAATCTATTTCAAACGCATTTATTCATCTTCATTTTATTTTCACTCTCATAGCAAGTATCACTATCAAGTATTATGTCCACAGTTATGTTAGCCTAATGTAATGTTCATTACCAATAGAAACTTAATAGTCAATAGTAACATAGAGAGATATGTAATGATTGTAAAGTCTTTATATTTAACATTATTTACACTGAAACTTTCTGAACATACAGCAAATCGCTACGCACGACATATGTATCAGAATGGCTTCAAATGTTTAAAAAAAATTAATAAATGTCAGAGAGGAGTATTCGACTTTTTTACGGTTATATTCTCTGCAGTTAAACAAGAAGGTATCATGACACGATGTCCACTTGAGCTCAAGATGAAAAAGAGCAGACAGAAGGACTTCTGGCATGGAAAGATCAAGTACAAGGACATTGAGAGAGACATTACAGATCCAGCAGATGTGGAGAGATCTATTAGAAAAGGTAACAATGTTGTGAATCATAGTCGTACAGCTCTATAAAGAAATGATTATCAAGTCTCTGACATTTTAGACACAGTATGGCCAAATATTTGGTTTGTTTTCACTCTATCAGTGAATGTCACGCTGTCAAATCTTGGGATGACACTTATACAGTCAAATTAGTGGACAGGAACTAACTCTTTATTTATTATTATTATTATTATTATTATTATTATTATTATTATTATTATTATTATTATTAAGCTTACAACAAAATCAAGCAAATTTCAATGAGTACTTACCTAAGTCCTAAGCGGACTAATGTTGAATACAAGCAAGCTTTGCTACTTTTTTGACTTGTAATGAAGCTACACAAAGTCCTCTCTAATGCTGAAGAGGAGGAGATAAAAGCTATAGTCTGTAAAATTCTTTTACAAATAAAAACTTGAATAAAATGAAATGAAAATGTGATTGTATTATGACTATTCTGTCCCATTGCCGTGTTGTGTTGTGTTTGCCAGCTAGCTTTGTTTGGGCACATTCTTTAACATTAGCAGTCTAATTTGATTAGCGTCTTTCTCAAATTTTATCAAGCCAACATTGTTTGGACTTATTCCTAAACATTCGCTATCTAATTAGGTTGCTGTTTTGTTAGCTAGCTAGCTAGCTTTGCTTAATTATATATTTTACCTAGCTGACTTATTTTTGTTTTAATTATTACTGTCTCATGTGCATGTTCTTCTTTTAGCTCAGAATGAAATAGCTGGAGCCTTGGGCATGAGCGACGAGCTCATCAGCCTGGAGGTGACATCGACCAATGCTCCCGACCTCACGTTCATCGATCTGCCTGGTATTGTCCGAGTGCCAGTCAAAGGCCAACCGGAGGACATTGGAGAACAGGTCAATTGCTTTTAAGGATTATTTAAATGGATCTTATTTGTTATGTGGTATACTGATTAAATATGACATTGTAAACTCTGATAAAATATCAAATGAAGCATTTTGAAATGTATCAGTGCATGTCTGACTTTTTCAGATTAAGAGCCTGATGAAAAAGTTCATCACAAAACAAGACACCATCATCTTGGTGGTGGTGCCGTGTAACGTGGACATCACCACTACTGAAGCGCTGAAGATGGCTCAGAAAATCGATCTACTCGGTGAAAGATCGATTGGTCTGTATTTTTAATATATAGTGAATTGTGTCTGTAACACTTCTCTTCAGTTCGGAGGGAAAAGTATAGCAGTTTTATTTCCCTGTGCATAGGTCAATGCACATGCTTACACGCAGCTCTGTGCAGCTCAGCTCTCGCTCTCGCGTAGCTCTAGTCTCGACCCTCTTTATCCTTGCCACTACTTACTGAGCAGAACACTCATTAGCCAAATTTCGCTCAGGTCTGGGATCCTTACCGCTCACCTTCCACAGCTCTGTTCTCCATTCCTCTCGACCACGCCCAGCGCTTCCACAGTGATGTTTTAACACGTACACAAGATATCTTCCATAAACATTTTACATGTGTGTTCATAACAGGCATCCTAACAAAGCCCGACCTGGTGGACAAAGGCAAGGAGGATGAGGTGGTGTCCGTCATCAATAACGACATCATTTTCTTCACTAAAGGCTATACGGTCGTCAGGTGCCAAGGACAGCAGGAGGTCGTGGACCGCATCTCTCTGTACGAAGCCATCGAGAAGGAGAAGGGGAAGATATGTCTTGAGAATTTTCCGGAATTTGCCATCGGGAATCTTTAAATGCTGTTGAAAAAAAAAAACTCTGTGAGATGAATGTAAAAATGCGGTTTTCACAGGATGCCGTATAAAGCAGGAAAAGTCACCATTCCCAAGCTGGCTGAGAATCTCACACTCGAACTTGTCCTTCACATCGAGGTAAAGCTAGATTGTATGGTACATAAATGTCCCTGCTCATAGTAAAATACTTGCTGGTAGTAAAATGTGGCTGTGTGTGTGTTTTAGAAATCTCTGCTGCAGCTGAAGGAGCAAATCCAGCTGATGTTGGCTGAAACTCAGACTGAACTGGATCGCTACAACTCGGGGCCTCCTACAGATCCAGAACAATGGATGGACTTCCTGACTGATGTGAGTTGTACACAAAAACGAAATAAAGACTAACAGCGAAGATCCTGAAATCTGGAATAATGTCATTTAACACGTCCTTGGAAAGTCATTTCCTGGTTATTGTTTCCTTGGTAACTAGTATATCCAGAGTTTTTCACCATGCACTCGATGTACTGCTGCAAATATTTTCTAATATACCCAGAGTTTAATTTGAGCAGCTCTGAAATGTATCGCAACTTAAAAGGTGAGAGTCTAAGAGAGTGAGCGGCAACAGGTCGTTGTTGAAGCAGTTTGGAGTTCGGAATGAAAGGAAAACATGAAGGGCCTAGCTATTGTAGATCAACTCATCACTTCATCACTTGGCATCACTTCATTTCCCTCACGTTCTTACTTTCATCCCTTCTGTGGCTGATGAATAAATGATTACACACACACACACACACACACACACACACACACACACACATATATATATATATATATATATATATATATATATATATATATATATATATATATATATATATATATATATATATATATAAACAAATCTTATCTTTACGTTATCTGACTTAGGATCTTCTGACATACTGTTTATTCCTTTCATCCCTGGAAAGGAACCCAATTGATTTCCTGCTCACAGACCGACAAAGATGAAAAATGCCCTATTTGGGTTCGGCAAATTCAATTCACTTTAATTTGTATAGCGCTTTTAACACTGAACATTGGCTCAAAGCAGCTTTACAGAAATGTATAAACACACGATAGAGAATTTAAGTGTGAATTTATCCCTATTGAGTGAGTCGGTAGCGACAGTGGTGAGGAAAAACTCCCTAAGATGATATGAGGAAGAAACCTTGAGAGGAACCAGACTCAGAAGGGAACCGTCCTCATCTGGGTAACAGCGGATAGTGTGAAAGTAATATAAAGTTCATTATGGTTTTAACATGAAGTCTGTTTGTTGAACTAGTCCACTGTTCACCAAAAGAGACCTGAGTGTAAAACTGCATGTGGTAATCGCAGTCCCAAGGCCATCACAGCAACCGTAGTCCCAGCAACCACAACGAGAACGTCCATGTGGAACTGAGGTCCAAAACCATTTCCATTGTACTTCAAGCAGTATCATCCTTAGCAAGACTGTAGCCTCCAGTTGATGAGAGCTCCATCCAGACCTAGGGCATCAGGATGGATCAGGCAGGTCCGGAGAGCAGAAAGTGTCAGGATCACTGGCTTCTCCATAATATCACTTGTGGCTCGATCATCAATTCCGTTTTCCTTTATATCTGCTTTCATTTTACATTATAGCTTTACGAACCTTCTGGCTAACTCTGCCCAAACAGCAAATGAATGGTATCGAGCACAGGTCTCCAATCTTATCTGCAAGCGGCCGGTGTGAGTGCAGGTTCTCAATCCAACAAGTAGGAGCCACACTTCACTAAAACGCTACCGTATTACACTGAGTGCATCTGAGTTTTTATTCTTTTTTTAAAAAATCTGTCTGACTACAGGCATTTGTTTGTTTATTAGAAAATAACAGCATTCACTCAGGACGCCATCAACATAACAATTGGAGAGGAGACGAAGAGCGTGCCACGTCAACATCGTCTCCACTCTGAGGAGACAGTTTAATGACTGGAAGATGGATTTAGACAAAAGAGGAAACACATGTGAGTGACATGTGGTGTGATGATATATCTCTGTGTCTGTATATCAAGGGCGTTACAGATGTTGGGTACCTGAAATATTGCAATAAAAAAATTTACTAATTTAATTCCCGCAGGTATTACCTACGGTATGACTTTGCACATTTGAAAACCTTTCACCAAGCATCTATATTTCAACATAATCTTTGTTTAATTTAAATAGGGATTTTCTGGGAAAAAAAATCTTATCTAAACTGAGAAGCTAGTCAGAGTTGTAGGAAATTGTATACTTACATATTTATAAGTCATAGATGAAGAATAATGAAGCCATATCTTCTGATATAAATCTGTTAAAAGTGTTCTTGTACAGTAGGAGTGTCCACTCTTATTTTATAAACACATGAGTGGGGATGGGATGTAGGATGGACCACACTGAAGGTTATGGCGTTTACCTTTACCCTGAACCTTTACTTTGGTGGTGGAGGGGATTTTTAGTTAACAAGGGCATTGAGAAGGAAGTGAAGGAGTATGAAGAAAAATACAGAGGCAGAGAACTCCCAGGATTCATCAACTACAAGACCTTCGAGATTATACTGAAGGACCAGATCAAACAGCTGGAGAAACCTACGATCAGGAGAATGAAGGACATCTCAGGTAAATGGCATATATGAACTCATTTGAAGATAAATGTACGGAGCCATTTCACAGGCTTTGTATTCTGTCTTACATGTAAGGTAATAAATAATGGGAAAATATCACGATTTACTACTACATCATATTTCCACAGATTCCACATCAATTTCTCTTCCACATTCTGCTTTGCCTTTTGTGTGCATCGAGATTTATTACAGAAATTAATGATTTTCTTTTTTTCTTTTTCTTTTTAGATTTCATTAGGAATGAGTTCATCCAGCTGGCTCAATCCAACTTTCTGGACTTCCCGAATCTCCTCAAAGTGACAAAAGTAGGTCGTCATATTTACACGAACTTTACGGACACGTTTGAAACTCTGCCTACATTTGCTGGACCATGAACACCAAATGACAATATATGATAAACATGAACCAAAAGGTCTAATACAAGAAGCATGCTGTCAGGGAATATCATGTTCAAACATGTCATGGTGAGATGGTCCTTTCTTCCTCCAGACCAAGATCGAGAACATAAAGCAGCTGAAGGAGTCCGAGGCTGAATCGATGCTGAAGACTCAGTTTAACATGGAGCTGATGATCTATACTCAGGATAGTGTCTACACTAACATCCTGAACATGCTGAAGCGCATGGAGGAAGAAGATGAGAGACAATCTCATGGCGTGGCTCGCCCTCCTTGCAATAGTTTGTGCGATTTCTCAGACACTGAAGCCACCCTGGAGGAACTGACGCACTACCTCAAGTCTTACTACAGCGTAAGTGGTTATTGTCAATCGTTCATTTCCTGTTGTTACTGATGATATTTCTGATTATTTGCAATGTTATCATGTTCAACCACAGTAAGAGGGCATAACCATGATGGATACTACTCTGAAACCCTCATTTCAAGGCGTAGTATCTGCTTTGATTTTTGACAGATTATTGTAGTTCACGAACATATAACGTGAACACTCCTTTAGCCATAACACATCACTTATACCTGCGTATTGACTTTTTTGAGAGGAGTTGGAGTTCTCTTGGCATTTGCACTTGGACTTAAAAGATGGGTTTTCTCACATACATTGCAGCACAATGAAATTCTTTTCTTTGCATATGCCAGGAAGCTAGGACCAGACATGAGCAAATAGGGGCTTAAGGGCTTTGCTCAAGGGCCCAACAGTGGCAGCTTGGCAGCACTGGGGTTTGAACCCTTGTCTTTCTGATCAGTACCCCAGAGCCTTAACCATTGAGCCAAGTAATACCTTATTTTAGAAAACAGCCTAATCACTGGCGCAATGTACAAATGATGCCCACTAGTTGAAGTTAAGACGTGGCCTCGAAAAGGATTTGATGGTTTTCAGTCTCGAATTGGTGTGGCTTTCCTTTCTTTTGAACTTGATCTTGGCTTGGCCTGGATCCCCTCCCCCCAAAAAACTCTGTCATGACTCGACCTCGGCTGGCCCTGGTCTTGGAATTGGACGGTCTTGACTACAATATTATTTGAGACAGACTTCTATTACTTGTTGCTTACTGTAGCCTTATCGCTCCAGTTAAAAAAATGAAATGTCAAACACAACATGCACGCCTTATCTTGATTGACTCTGCTTGGGGTAAATTTTTCTTAATTGAATATGTGTTTAGATTGCGAGTAACCGTCTGGCTGACCAGGTGCCGCTGGTGATCAAGTACAAGGTGCTTCAGGAGTCGGCGGAGCAGCTGCAGAGAGAAATGCTACAGCTCATGCAGAATTATAACATTAATGATCTGTTGGAAGAAGATTATTTCATCAACATCAAACGCAACAACCTAAAAAGCTGCCAGAAATGTCTGGCGGAGGCCCTCGTCAAACTGGTCTTGTTTTAAATTTCAAATTTGTAGTTAATTATGGTTTATGGGAAAATGTATAACTTTTGAAAACTTTAGGAAATGCAGGTAGTAATGATAATAATAATTGATATATTTACTTTTAGATGATTAGTTCATATAGCTACTTAAAAGCTTTGCATTTTTTGTTTGTTGCACAATATTTAAAGAAACGTAATCGAAATATCTGTTAATGCGATTTCTTACTTTGCTGTGTTGAGTCTGTGACAAAATTATCCTAGATGTACTTTTTTGTTTTGAGACTGTTTCATGCTTCTTATACTTGCTGGGAGAATGATTTTATTATTTCTTTTTCACTTGGATTGATAATGATTAATTAGGAATAAACTTTCATAAAATCTAGTTTGGGCGTCATTGGAAGTTTTACTTGTTTTTCTGTCTTAATCCCACACACATTACGCTGGTGATATATTAAACATACCATGTCAGGATTGTGTAAGTGGAGTTTGAATGTTCTCACCGTGCTTCGAGAGTTTCCTCCGGGTACTACAGCGTCCTCCTCCAGTCCAAAGACATGCACTGTAGGCTGATTGCCATCTCTAAAATATGTGTCCATAGTATGTGAATGTGTGTTGGAACCCCATCCAAGGTGTCCCCTGCCTTGTGCCCAAAGTCCCCTGGGATATACTCCAGGCTCCCCGCAACCGCATCTTTGGTCTACTTGGTGTCATATTATGTCACAATAAAACTCTACAGAAGTGACAGTGAAGCATGATCACAGATCAAACATTACAGTAAAGTAAATGTTGCCTGAAAATGAAAAAGTCACAGCTTAAACCATTGTCTGTGTGTGTGTGTGTGTGTGTGTGTCTGTGTGTGTCTGTGTGTGTCTGTGTGTGGAGTTTACTGCAGGTTTTCCCGTGTGATTTCCCTACTAGAGGTTGTGGAGGTTAAAAACGGATATTTTCAACAACAAAACAAATGTACCGCTGCAGTAGGTTTTGTTATATTGTTTCCTTAGTTGAAGGCTGTTTTTATATTGCATTTCAAGAAAAGGGATACACTTGTATTTTCTTTATCAAATGTTGTTTATTTTATTTTTGACTATCAGCTGCTCTGATTTATTAATTCCCTTGACTAAGAATTTACACAAACACATGTTAAAGGAATAAACCACCCCAAACTTTATTTTGTTGGCTTGTATGTGTTTTTATTCACAGTTACATTTACATTACTGCTCTAACTTAATACTTCATCTTAGTTTTCAAATCATAAATGCTCTTGTTATATTAATTGAAAAAGAAGCATACAATTTTAGGAACAAATTAACTATTCTTTCTGCTTAGTCGAATTGTCTCTTTCACTTCCACTAGCAATTGATTTGTGTGTATACAGTAGTGCATATTTAAGGTATTGCAGTGCAATACATAATATGACTATTTTTATAGTCTATTGCTTCAGTAGGAGGGAGAAATCCTGTCCATACCAGCTAGGAATAAACTCCAAAAGGTTAAAATGTGTAAATTATTGTTATTCACAACCAAAGTTAAACTCTTACTGACTTTTAATCCATTTTTATTTGGAGGAAAAATATGCAGTACTTCTCTAGAATACTCTCTATGTACTACAGTCAATACTTTGATGAGTTTTAACTATTACAGATTTTTTTTTTTTTTTTTTTAAGTTTGGAAATAGCTTCTAAATAGTCAGAAATATTGTTAAAATAAGTTGTGACATATTTTGCACCAGAAAATAGAATATACTACACCTCTCACTTTGGCACGTAGCCTATATTTGTTACTGAAATGTTAAAAATGGGGGGAAAAAATTAAATAGCTTCTAAATGGTTTGACCAATTGACCCAAAACAAGTAGTAAAATATCTTCTCTAGAATGTACTACACTTTTCACTTTGGCAAATTTAACTGTATTGTTAATAACTTCATGCATAAATTATTTTTTACTGCAATTAGTCCCTGTAACAAACCTTAAAGATGGGGAATGAGGTGGCGAGAACCGGCTGAACATAAACATAAAGTTTAATCATAAACATAACTCAAACATAACATAAAACACACAAACATAACTGCAACACAAAGCACACGTGCATCTCTCTCTCTCTCTCTCTCTCTCTCTCTCTCTCTCCCTCATTTTATTAAATCATTGCACGGCTGTCATAGAAAGCTAATAAACTAAGAAAGTACCAATTTAGCTGGTATAGCCATTTGAACTATCAAGTGGCTAGCTCACTATTGCTAATGCTAATCTTCATTTTGTAACAGGATCTGAGTTGTCACAATTTATCACTATTATATGTAAGCAGTGACTGACTACCGGCCATTGGATTATTTGAAAAATAATGCACACCCGAGGTGGAATCAAGTATTAAACAGCGTTGTGGTATACAATACATTATTTTCTAAAAACAAAAGAGAATACCAATGGACTCGTGTTTCATGCAGATGTGCGTTTGCTTTTTGTTGCTTTTAAGGTTTATTTATAATCTTAGTGTTATACTAAGGTTATCAATCTTTTTAGTTTCCTTCAGGCAAGTGCCACCGCAGCAGATGTTGAGAAGACTCTCACACTCCCTGCAGGTCCTCGCCTGATACTTCTCGGTATGTATACAATAACATCTGTGTTTGAGAAGAACATTCATGACTGCCTAAGACTTTTGCATATAAACATATTTGTTTTATTCAACAAAGCAATATAATATATTAAATAATGTAATATTTCAGTAAAATTAAATGAGTGTAAAACATATCTTTTTTGTGTTAAATACCTCATGTACCTGGGCATGTCATTCACACTCACTTTCTCACTCTCACTCACTCACAAACATGCTCACAGTAACTCACACTCACTAACTCACACACAAACACACTCACTCACTGTTTAGCAGCCAAAATTCAAAAGTGGTGCTGATGCTTTGCATTAATGACACAGTGGGTCCTTTTTGTTTGTGAGGGAATCCTACCTACATTCCTGACTGGGCTTGCAACATTGTTCGCAATGTTTAACTTACAGTACCAGGAGGAGGCCTCTTGTACTTTGGAGTTCATTCACAGGTAAGATACCTTGTTACTTAAATCTAACTTTCATTTTGTTTTGTTTTTCGCATGCCTCATTTCCCTACTCTAAATGTCGCCAACTGCTTTTGTATAGTGCTGTGTTTCCAGGCGCTTCAGTGGGATAAACCCAGAGCAGGGTTCAAAGTCTAGCCAGGGCGAGGTGGTCTCAAAGAAGACGGGTAAAATCATCACCAAGAAATCTCACAGTTAACCCTCGTGCCTCCATTCTCCTGAAGAATCTCATGGACTTGTCAGTGGGACTTGATTTACACAAGCAAGTTATTACACACTCACACTAATGCTCTCATTGGTAGTATTTATAAAAAATTTATAAAGAATTTGCACATATGAGAATTTGGAATTTATTATTATTATTTTTTAAGTATTTTGGTTTTTGAAGGTTTTAGTTGGATTTTACTGACCTCTGTCATACCACTGCGCTCTGTGCTGGCTGGTTGGCTCTCTCTCTCTCTCTCTCTCTCTCTCTCTCTCTCTCTCTCTCTCCCTCCCCCTCTATCTATAATACAAATGTAATGCAACATGTTTTACATATAAAATAGTACACCTTATTACAGCCTAGTTCTCTTGGTCAAAGTAGTTATAGTGTTGAAGCACTTTTAATAATTCATGTTCAATACCTGTCCGTTATATAATTTTATAAGTCATAAAAAGAAAAAAAAACTATCTATCTATCTATCTATCTATCTATACATACATATATGTATATATCTATATCTATCTATCTATCTATCTATCTCTCTCTCTCTCTCTCTCTCTCTCTCTATATATATATATATATATATATATATATATATATATATATATATATATATATACAACATATTAATAAAACATATTATAGATTAGGTTATATATAAATATATTTTAAATAGAATAGATAATCATTATAATCACTCCTGTGGAGGGGAACAATGGTCTTGAATTTCCTCCATTTGTACACAATCTATCTGACTGTGGATTGGTGGAGTCCAAACTCTTTAAGTTACGGTTTGTAACCTTTTCCAGCCTGATGAGCATCAACAACTCTTTTTCTAAGCTCCTCAGCAATCTCCTTTGTTTGTGCCATGATACACTTCCACCAACATGTTGTGAAGCTAAGGTTGTGTCTCAACCAGCTCCCTAGGTCAGTAGTCAGGGCACAGATCAGGTAGTCGGCCATTTTTAAAGGCTGTTTCAATTGCAAAATCTGCAAAAAAAAAAAAATCTTGAAAAAATCATCTTGAAAAAAATGGGGAATGAAAATTCAGCCAACTTCTGGCTACAAATGAGTAGCTTGTTATTGTTTATGTAGCTCTCAAATGATTACTTATGTTAGCAATTTTTAACTTTATTTGACATTCTATATACAGTTTGTTTGAGTCCAACGACTTTTAAGTGTTTAATGATTTTTTTTCTTAAATCCACAAGCTAGCCTACGATCCTACTTGACATATTATGACAGAAATACGTGTGATTAAGCTAATAAATTTATATGACATATAAAACTTAAACATATTTAAGTATTTAATTTTTGGTGACCTTTCACAATGCAAGTATGTAGTCAGGTTGCCGGAAATTCAGTTATCAGTGTTCCAATGTATAGTGAGCCAGGGTTCTTACCAGCACCTCAACTCGTGTACACTACTACTGAACTAGGGAGTTAGTTGAGACATACCCTGAGACTTTGATAGATCTCTGGTCTTTAAATTAAACAGGATGATCATTCACACCAGATTGTCATCCCATTTATTGAAAACACCTGAATCTAATTTCACTTTCAAATTAACTGCTAATCCTAGAGGTTGACATACTTTTGGCACTCACAGATATGTCATATTGGATCATTTTCCTCAATAAATAAATTCCCAAGTATACTATTGTTGTCTCATTTGTTTAATAGGTTTCTCTTTGTCTACTTTTAGGACTTCTGATCTGTGTTACACTCCTGCCGGCAGATGGCGCTGTAGCATTGAAGTGCAAAGACTGCTGCAGAGAGCGCTCATGCACTAGATTCTTATATATGGACACGCGCATTTTGTTTGTTTTGGTTTTCCCTCTGTTTAAGCATTGGTTGATTTTCGAGGGTGTGTCTTGATTTAATCCAGGTGTCTATGTTTCAGTCTGATCATGTTTGTTATTTAAACCCCTCTTGTGGCTGCACACTTCGCGCAGTATTTACGTTAACTGAGTAAATGTAATGATGAATGCGTTACGTGTGTTAAGCGGTCTTATTGTCGTGTCCGGTTCCTGTTCCATACCTTGTATCCAGTTTTCATGTTTAAAGCTTAATCATCTGTTCCTTTGACCTGCATCTGATCATCTGTTCCGTTGACCATCTGTTCCGCTGACCTGCATCTGCTCCCGCCTCACCTCTCTGTGTCGTTACAGAATACTGCAACTACCATGCGGAAGCAGCAGGTCAACATGAGCGCCGCCGAAGGAGCAGAGTTCGAGGTGTGATTTCGCTCGTTCTGGGAACAGAGTAACCAAATAAATGAAGGATGTGTTGGATGTAAAATTAAATGCAAAATAAAACACGAGGAAACAAGGTGTGAGGAAAATGATTAGTTTATTGAAAAGTTGGGCTCGTGGGTGAGTAATCGGTAGGCGATGGGGACAATAGGGTGAGAATGGTTGATAATGAGGTATATGACCAGGTAAAGCATAGTCTGGCCTTTGGGGAGTGAAGGGAGAACCAGTATCAGAATAAGGCATGTCGTCATCGGCCCTATAACCAGATGAGCCTTCAGGAGAATGAGGGGGGTCGGTCTGAGTTGAAGCGTCCACACACACTCGGGCTGGAATAAGCCTGTATCGGAGAGGTGGCGGAAACGTAGAGGTGTCAGAAGGAGTTAGCAAAGCCTCAATCAAGAGGGCCAAGTTTGCATACAAATGTGAAAGCTGGTAGTGCGTGTTGAGGTCAAAATCACACTCCTCAAAAGTAGGGAACAGCAGCCGTCATTCAGCTTTGCAGAAAACACAGAAAAAGAAATATTCAGGCCAGCGGCTCCAGTAATGCACACACACACACACACACACACACACACACACAGAACTACAGATGAAAGAACAGATAAAGAAGAGAAGTTAATCCTTAAGAATGTTAAAGTAAGCTTAAAACCCATGATAATAGAGAAAACAAGAAGCAGTCTGGAAGGTCTCTCTCGGTGGAAGTCAGCTCAATAATGACAAATGCAGACGTTGGTATTTTTAAAGAAAGGCGGCCTAGGCTGGACCAATTATAAGGGGATTTTGGGAGAGCTAAATTGCAGACCTGAGGGAGTTTTGAGATAGCTAAAATGCAGACATAAGGGAATTTTGTGATATCCAAAATGTGAACATAAGGGGATGTGGTAATGTCTGATATGCATACATAAGGGGATTTGATAAGGTCTGAAATTCATACGTAAGGGGATTTGAAAGGAAGAGGGTGGGAACTAGGACTGAAAGTGTGTATAAAAAGGGTGCTGCAATATCGAATGGTTCAGATCCCTTTTGGGACATCTCAACAGTGTGGATCTCGTGCGGTGGAACAATAAACTTGGACCTGTCTTGCTTTTTCTCACTCCCTGGTTCCGTGTCTTACTTTATTTCTTCAAGGAGCTGTTGGCTGTAAGTACTAAAATTTATGATAAATGTATAAATCGTTAGAAGGTTAGTGGGCAAAATTTGTACCACATTTTGGCGACCACGAAGGGACTGGGCTAAGACCCGAAAGTCTGAGATCCCTGTCGTGGGACTTCACACTCCAAGGACCACAGAGAGGCCGTGTAGTGAGAAGGCACCGCAGACGCTTGTTTAACCAAAGCTCTGCCTTAGTTACTCTGTTGTCACGAGTGGGAAGCCCCGAGGAGGGAAGGAAGACTGAGTTGGTCTCCAGAGAGAGCCCAGTGTAGTAATTGAACAGAATGAGAACGAGGGAGAACAATGGGCTGAAAATGGAGAACAAGGAGCCTCACGCACTAGAGGAACAGAAGAAGGGGGGCTGAGATGGATGTTCCGTATAGAAGGGGATGTGGTGCTCACCCCGTACGAGACAGAGGAAGAATTAGAATTAGAAGGCAGAGTTAAGCGTTTGGAAAGCAGAATAACATATTGGGCAGGTAAAATGGATAAATTGGAAAATCTCAGATAGCAAAGACTGCAAAGAATGCAAACAAGCACCGACTGGAAGAAATGAGGAGGTTGCAGAAATTGGAGAAAGCACTGAGCCAGTCGGCAGGAAAACAGCTAAAAAGCATGAATGAGGCCTCAAAGGCCCTAACGCGGGTACACAAAGAATTACGACAGCAGAAGAATAAACAGGCGAGTTCAGACATGGATCTGGTAGGAGAACAGGAGGGGACAGAGAGTGAGGGGACTGAGACTGGAGAAGAAGAAGAAAACGAACGGGGGGATAGCAATGATGAGGAATCAGATGCCCCCCCACAACAAAGGTGGAGTCCAAAGAAGCCAAAGAATTGCAGAACAGAGCGAGACTGAAAGTCCCATCGAGATACCAGCAGAGCGTCTCAAAGAGAGTATCGCTTTCCCGCTCCCAGTCCGAGTCCGCTCTATATCAGAGTGAGCAACCCCCAGTTCAGATGCCCCTCATGGTCAAAGGAAAAGCTCTGCATTATGCACCATGGAGCTTCATGGACCTAACTGGTCTGATCCAGTGATTACCCAGCATGTGTGAAGGGGGGCAGAAATGGATTACATAATTTGAGGAAAAAACATCAGGACAGCACCTAGCAATCGGTGACATAAAAGCCATTTTCTGCAAAATAGTGGGTAAGGGACGGGCTAAAGAAATGTTCAACATGGAGACCTGATAGATGACCCCCAGGCCGACGCCATCCCTTTTGGCATATACCGACAAGAGGTATCGGAAGCAGTAAGAAGCATGTATCCTGCAAAGATGGATCCTGGGAAACTTGAAAACATCAAGTTGAAAGATGAAGAGAATGTAATCACCTTTGTACAAGAGTTCCAAGACAGGTGGAGAGATGAAACGGGTGCCAAGTGGGACGAATCAGTGACAAGTGTGGGATTGTTCAAACTACTGCTGAAGAAGGCTCTTCCAGTGTAGGTGCAGAAGAAGTTGGAGGAAGTAGTTGGGCTCAGCTCAATGGAATGGAATTCATTTCTGGCACATGTGACCCATCATGTAGAACAACACAGGAGGCTAAAAAAGGAAGCTAAAGATGCCACCGAGACCCTAATGACCCAACTCTATAAAGCGCAACTCGGAGAAATAACAAGGATAGAACAGGAGGAGAAACAACGAAGGAAAGAAAGCAGTAAACAAGCAGCATTGATGGTACCTCCCCAACCATCAACTGTCCTGACTAGTGCAGCCCCTCCAACGCAGCCAAGTGGGTACCAGGCCTAACCATAAACACAAGTATCACACGTACTGGTAATGGTGCCACAGCGGGGCAACCCACCCCAGCAGATTTCATGTACCGCATGGGACCCCCGATGCATCAAGGGCCGCCCACCTGGGGAAGAGGAAGAGGATATGAATGTGGCAGGTTTCCACAAAGACCAGGTATGGCAGCTGGAGGGTGCTGGGAATGTGGAGACACATGAGAATCCCAATCACATGAGAAGGATCTGCCCGCATGTCCCAAGACTAACCTGGGGGGACCGAGTGGATAGGGCCAAGCGACAAGGCCAGGTGTTGGAACCAAAATCTCCACCCCGATGCAGGAAAATTACAGGATGCAACCCCAGTGGCAACCCCAAACCCTGGTGCCCCCAGGAGGCCCCATGTATGGCCCCTACGGGGGCCAAGACCCCAGTCAAAGTTGAAGAGGCCTACAGTGACGATCGGAAACAAATTGCAAACACCCTTTATGATCGACACTGGGGCCACCACGTATTCAAGCATAGGGAAAGAAGGGTCACAGCTCCCCCTCACATGTAAGGCAATTCAAACAATGGGCTTCTCAGGAAAAGTACAGACCTTACGTTTTACCAAGCCACAGGAACTTACACTCGATGGTGTGACAATACAAGCTCCACTGTTGTACTCACCTGGAGCACCTCTGAATTTACTAGGGCGTGATGCCCTGTGCAAGTTTACAAGTGCAAGTTAATTAACATAAAATTAAATCATATTGAATGCACAGCCAGCACTTTTGATCTGAGGCTAGGACTATTAAACATTAGATCTCTTGCGTCTAAGGCTCTTCTTGTTAACGACATCATTACTGATCAGGAATGTAATTTAATGTGTTTAACAGAAACTTGGATTAAACCAAACGAGTACATAGCATTAAATGAAGCCAGTCCTCCTGGATACAGATATGTACATCAGCCTCATTCAACTGGTAGAGGAGGAGGTGTTGGTCTCATCCATAATAAAAATCTAGTCATGACACAAAAACCTAAGCATAAATTGAATTCTTTTGAAATTCTTTATACCAGTATAAGTTATGTAGCCACAAAAAATAAGTCAATTCCTCTAATTATTATTTACAGACCCCCAGGGCCATATACTGAATTTCTTAGTGAATTTGCAGACTTTATCTCAAACCTGGTTGTGTCTGTAGATAAAGCATTAATCGTCAGAGACTTTAATATTCATTTTGATAACCTGGAAGACCCTCTAAGATTAGCGGTTGTGTCCATCTTAGATTCAGTAGGGATTAATCAGAATGTAATCGGGCCTACTCATAATGGTGGTCACACTCTTGACCTCATACTAACATACGGACTAAGTATAGAAAATATTATCATTCTTCCGCAGTCTGAAGTTGTCTCAGACCATTATCTTATCTCGTTCATAATACGAATTGATCATAATATTTCCACCTCGCCTCGCTACCGCGTAAAACGTACCTACACATCAGCTACTGCACCAAGCTTCATAAATAACCTCGCAGAAACATCAATTAGATTTGGATCACCGTCAGATCACATAGAACTCCATCAGGTGACTGAAAGCTTGGAGTCAGCACTCCGCTACACGCTAGATAGAGTGGCTCCACTCAAAAGGAAAATAATTAGAGAAAAAAAATTAGCACCCTGGTATAACGATCAAATGCGAACCTTAAAACAGACAACTCGACAATTAGAACGTAAATGGCATCAAACCAAACTGGTGATATTTCAAACAGCATGGAAGGAGAGCCTACTGAAATATAGGAAATCTCTTGGCGATGCTAGAAAAATCTATTTCTCCACCTTAATAGGAGACAACAAAAACAATTCTAGATTCCTTTTCAACACAGTAGCAAAATTAACTAGGAATAAAACCACTACAGAGAGAAACACTCAATCATTACATAGCAGTGAAGATTTCATGAAATTTTTCATTGATCAGGTTGAAAATATTAGATGTGAAATACAGGCCATTAAATTAAAACCGGACAGTACTGTAACAAACCCATTAGATGACAATGTAGCAATATCAGATCAATGTTTAGAGTGTTTTGCTCCGCTTAGAGAGACCGAACTAGCTACATTAATCTCTTCAGCCAATTCATCAACTTGCATACTAGATCCCGTACCTACATGTTTGTTTAAACAGATTTGTCCAGGAGTAATTGAACCACTTCTAAATATAATCAATTCTTCCCTTAGCACTGGCTATGTACCTAAATCACTTAAATTAGCAGTTATTAAACCCTTGATTAAAAAACCTGATCTTGACCCGTCTCAATTGTCCAGCTATAGACCAATATCAAATTTCCCCTTCATCTCTAAGATTTTAGAAAAGGTTGTAGCAAAGCAGTTATGCTCGTACTTAGATAGGAATAACATTCATGAAATGTATCAGTCAGGATTTAGACCTCATCATAGCACAGAGACAGCGTTAGTTAAAGTAGTAAATGACCTTCTACTGACCTACGATCAGGGTTGTGTCTCGCTGCTAGTGTTACTCGACCTTAGTGCAGCTTTTGATACTATAGATCACACTATTCTCCTTGATAGATTAGAAAATGTTGTTGGTATTAAGGGAACAGTCCTCTCCTGGCTCAGGTCTTATCTGACCGATCGTTATCAGTTTGTAGATGTAAATGGTGATTTCTCCATGCGTACTGAGGTTACTTTTGGAGTTCCACAGGGTTCTGTTTTAGGCCCACTGCTCTTTACTTTATATATGCTACCCCTAGGTCAAATTATTCGTAAACATGGAATTAGCTTCCACTGTTATGCTGATGATACACAGTTGGATGTTTCAGCGAAGCCAGAGGACAGACAGAAGCGTAGTAAAGTTGAGGATTGTGTAAAGGACATTAGACATTGGATGTTAACTAACTTCCTTCTACTTAATTCTGATAAAACATAAATACTTTTATTAGGCCCACGTGTAGCTAGAAGTAATCTTTCTGATCACATGGTTACTCTGGATGGTCTTTCTGTTTCATCATGTACAGCAGTTAAAGACCTTGGAGTGATTATTGACTCCAGCCTATCATTTGATGCTCATGTAGATAATATTACTAGGATAGCCTTCTTTCATCATATAAATATTTCTAAAATAAGAAACATATTGTCACTACATGATGCGGAAATACTAGTTCATGCATTCATCACCTCTAGACTAGATTACTGTAATGCCTTACTGTCTGGATGTTCCAGTAGGAATATTAATAAGCTCCAGTTAGTCCAGAATGCAGCTGCTAGAGTCCTAACTAGAACTAGAAGATACGACCATATCACACCGATATTATCAATACTGCATTGGCTCCCAGTAAAATCTCACATTAACTATAAAATACTTTTATTAACCTATAAAGCACTATACGGTCTCGCGCCACAATATCTAAGTGACCTTTTGGTTTTATATGATCCGCCACGCCTACTTAGATCAAAAGATGCAGGCTATTTGACGGTACCCCGAATAGTGAAGGCTACAGCAGGGGGAAGAGCTTTCTCTTATAGAGCCCCACAGTTATGGAACAGTCTTCCTATTAGTGTTCGGGACTCAGACACAGTCTCAGTGTTTAAGTCTAGGCTTAAAACGTATTTGTTTACTCAAGCCTACCCTGACTAGATTCTGTTCTACTACTTCGCAGTCATAATTATCTTTTTTCTCCCTCTCTCCTTTTGCCGAGCCCCACACGAATTTATGGAGATACTAGAGATCCAGATCATTTCTGCCTCTGGATGGAGCTCAAATCTTCTTTAATTCCAGACTGCTGGGACTACGGCTGCTCCTAAGGCCATACAGACTTCATATAAATCCATAATGAACTTTTTCACACTAACTGTTGTTACCCAGATGAGGATGGGTTCCCTTCTGAGTCGGGTTCCTCTCAAGGTTTCTTCCTCTTAAAACATCTTAGGGAGTTTTTCCTTGCCACCGTCGCCACTCAGTGGTTTGCTCAGTTGGGATAAATTCACACCTTTAATATCTGTATACCATGTTGATATTTCTGTAAAGCTGCTTTGAGACAATGTCTATTGTAAAAAGCGCTATACAAATAAAATTGAATTGAATTGAATTGAATTGAAGTTAGGGGCACAAATACAGTGCGAAGCAACAGGAATGTGGGTGATGTCCCCCAAACCCATAGCCACGCAATATGTGCTCCTGCACGAACCCAACGTTGTCACCCGTGAAATGAACAAAGTGTACTGGCTGGAAGTACAGGACTTACAGCGCTCAGACCTCTGGCAGAAATACATAGAATGGAGACCATGGCTACAATACCTATGGTCCAACTGCGAAGAAACAGCTACGCCCCTACACTGCACCATCAAATATGACAAAGGAGGAAAAGATCAGGAGTACGCTCAGTTGTGGGAAGAGATGGAAGAAGGTCAAACAGTGGACATCAAAACTCTGGATGTAATAAGAGGACCCCAAGGCGTGGCAGCCATGATCAAAATCCCAAACAGAATCATGAACTGGTAACAGGAGGAAGAGATGGCGCCCCACGTCACTTTCATGGTTGCAGCGGGATTTCAACCAAAGGACCTGATACCCATGGTAAAACAAGCGAGGGAGGTAAAGGAGTGGAAGCCGACAGCAAATCCGTACTTACATAACTCCCAAGATGGAAAGTTTGTGCGAATTTCAGTAGGGGCAATCAACCCCACGGTGGCGATGAGCGTTAGCATTTGTGCAGCGATAGGTCATGAAAGTTCCCAAATAGCAGTTATAGAAGCAAAGGAAGATTAGGAAAATGAGATACTGTTGTGCACAGTTCCAGAACAATTATGGACAAAACACTCGACAGATGTGGGGATGGTTAGATCTGCGGGATTAGCACAAATTAGGGTGAAAGAGAATGTAAGGTTACCCAATCAGAAGCAATACCCATTGTCAGTGCAGGCCAGAGAGGGAATAAGACCAACCATACAAGGTTTAATAGATGCAGGAGTGCTGATCCCCACACAAAGCCAATGTAACACCCCTATTTTTCCAGTGAGGAAGCCTGATTCAGATAGGAGGGGGTTAGTACATGATCTGCACGGCGTTAATCATGTAGTAATACCAGAGACACCAGTGTTGCCGGACCCACACACGCTTCTGTCTAATATTCCAAAAGGGACGAAGTGGTACACTGTCATAGATCTGTGCTCAGCGTTCTTTAGTGTACCGCTACACCCTGATTCCCAGTACTTGTTTGCATTCACGTACGAGGTACAACAGTACACATACACCAGGCTTCCACAGGGATACTGTGAGAGCCCATCGATATTCAATCAGGTACTGCCACGTGACCTCTCAGCCTTAGAGTGTCAAAGCACTGTATGTCGACGACCTCTTGATTTGTAGCATGTCAAAAGAACAATGCCAGCAAAAGAAATTTTGAAAATGCTGGTCGAAAATGGGCACAAGTTAAGTAAGGAGAAACTGCAATTCTGTAGAAAGAAAGTGGAATATTTGGGCCACGTACTAGAAGGGGAGAGCCGCACAATTGTGCCGAAACATGTGGAAGCCATTAGCAAGGCCCCACAACAGACAACGGTACGCCAAATGATGGCATTTCTGGGGATGACAGGGTTTAGCCGACCATTGGTTTGAGTTTGAGTTAAGAGTTCAACCGCTAAGGGAGATAATAAAAGCAGCAGACCAATCACAGCCAAATGCCCCCCTTGTCTGTACTTCTGAGGCCCTGACAGCTTTCAGGGACATAAAAAAACGCTTTAATGACTGCGCTGGCACTGGCAAATCCTGACTATAGTCAACTTTTTCACCTATATGTGTCCGAAAGAAAGGGGTACGCATCTGCCGTTCTTACCCAACAGCAACAGGGTATGGGGAAACAGGCCATATTACTATAGTATGGCCCTTGATAATGTAGAAAAAGGGATGCCACTGTGTTACTGCTCCCTGTCGGCGGCTGCCTTTGCTTATCAAAAAGCATCCTCAATTACAATGGGTCACCCAATCACATTATACACCACGCATGCATTACATGCCCTCTTGACAAGCCAGAGGTTTGTGATAAAGAACTCTCGATGTACGGGGTATGATTCTATTTTGTCAATGGTACTCCCCATGAATGCGTCATAGAATCAGAGAGGTTTCTGAAAGCACGACCTGATCTGGAAAACCACACGATAGTGGATGCTCAGCGAACCTTTTTCGTGGATGGTTCTTGTTTCCAAGTGCGTAAGACTTTCACCACCCCCTTGGGACACATACCTCCGCCTATGGGACCGTTTAGACACTTAATGATGGATTATGTGGACATGGGGGCTGACAAGAGAAAGGAAAAGAAGTGCTACATTCTAGTGGTAGAGGATCGTTGTATTAGATGGGTGGAAGCAACTGCGATGTCAAGGGAAGACGCCCGCAGAGCGGCTAAGTTCCTGTGTCGAGAGGTCATTCCTAGATTTGGCATCCCCGACTTCTTAAGTTCGGACAATGGCACCCATTTTGTGAATAACACAATTGAACATATCACTGCTGCTCTGGGGATAGACCATAAACTGGGATGCATATACCACCCTCAATTCCAGGGAATGGTAGAACATGCGAATGGCATTCTTAAATGTAAATTAGCGAAAATCTGTGGGAGCTCAAACCTAAATTGGGTCCAGGCCCTGCTTTTAGCATTAATGAAGATGCGACTTTGGGACGCTCCAGGATCTCGACAGCACAGTAGAAGTGCCCGTAGGGCTCCACAGTCCAGGGGGGGCCTGCATACTCCCCCCTTGCACGAGCCAGATGCGGACCATGGCGTGGCTCCCACTCAATAAGCACGCTCATTCGGACAGACTGGTTATGGCCGCATGGGCCGTGGCAGTCATTGCTAGTCTCGTGACGTTTTTCTCTTTTTTTATGTTCCCAGCCCTAACCATAGTGACAGGCCTCATAACGACACATTGTCCCCTAATGTCTCGTGCGAGGCATTTTTGATTCTGACCCCGGTTCACATCCCCTCGGCCAGGATGAAATGCTTTGTTCCTATACAACCCGGCATTTCGGACATCCCGCAGCTTCTGCAGTTGTCCCCGACACCATGGAATACACGAAGGGGCCGCTACTGCCATCCGGGCCCTCCCCGATTCCTCACACGAGTTCCTCTTGAGCAGTTCATCCCTCTCCTTCCAGATGGTATGTCATGTGCCCTGGCTCTGCTCACCACGAGTCCCTGATCCGTCAAAGCCCTCATGTGGCGTCATACTTCTTTAACCATTCCCATACAGAAATACGGGTTGGGCACCTCACGCTCGTTGGGGCTGCCTTGACCGGCTGGTGTACCTTTCGTGTATCTCATGCTGCTGCTGGATCTCTTTGCTCTGCCCCTGCGGACAGTCCTCTTCAGCTCACCTTTCGGTGTTCCGCTCGGACTTGCTCTACCTTCTGCTCTCTCTCCCACTTGACGGTGGGTCGCCCCCTCCAGTGCATCTCAATCGATGTTACGGAGGCATGTATGTTGATGAAGTTGCAGCGCTACTCTATTTCAAGTGACCACACTACAGTTACGTGCGTTCAGTCTAACATGTATCTGGCTTGGAAGTTCCACACAGCCTGTTCCATAACGGACCGGTCGTGCCTGGTCTGCCATTATCGCATCAACGCCCCTCACCTGATGCTCCCTCTGGAGGACCTCGCTGAATGCCTCGCTGAGCCTTATGCGGAGAACTTTTTGTGTCCTACCATCTGTCTGTTGGGGACTCTTTCAGCCTCCTATGGCCCCGAGTGGATGCACAATCTTAGCTCGTCTGGTGCGTTCCACCCTGTTCACACACCGGATTCCACGACTGTTCCAGTTCGTGCTGACATCCTCCTTTCCAGTCTGTCTATGCTTGCCCTATGGGATATACCCTGTGGGAGACCTTGCTAATCGCTACATTGTCTTGTTGTCTGTTGATGTCCTGAACATTACTACTCACTCCTCATGCAATTCTTCCACCAACTACTCATGCACCAACACGGAGTCTGTCGTGATCTCCCTCCCTGACTTTGGTGAGGACACGCTTCCCCTCGCAAATGTTTTCTGGTATTGTGGAGATGATCTGGTCCATCAAACTCTCCCAGCAGAGTGGCAGGATTGTTGCGCACCTGTCCGACTGGATGGGAAGACCAATAAATCTGGACCCTTGCTTCTTCTCACTCACAGCTGGTGTCTTTTTTTCTATCTCCAACTGGGCTCAGAGGTAGATGTGAGTATTTGCTTCTATGCTGAATTTTAAGTGTTTTTGGGTAATAGGATAAATTTGAGCCAGCATTTGGCGACCCAGATGGGACTGGGCTAAAATCTATATGTCTGTAATCACTCTCTAAGCAACAGATAGGCCGTGTAGGAAGAAGGCATTGCAGACGCCTGTTATTTCAAAGCTCTGTTTTAGTGGTCTGTTGTTACGATTGGGAAGCCCCCGGGGTGGGAAGAAAGACTAAGTTGGTTCCAAAAGAACCTTGAGTGAGTGAGAAGAGGTAAGAGAAGTGCGAACTGATTGTAATTTTGTAATTGTATAAGGGCTATGAATAGGGTTCATAAGACTGTGTAATGAAATTGTAAATGTGTTGTGTGAGTGAAAGTCCTGCAATAACGCTGGTGAAAGATTCCAGGGCTACAATAGAGACAGGTGGAAATGAGGCCTCAAACCCCAGATACCGGCTACTAGAGGTGGCGGCTGCTTTGGTGGGGACCCCTAATACCGCGGGGAAAAGATAGATTCCAGGTCTGGATAGAGAGGGGAATAAATCCTGGGCCCAGGTCCGTGTCGTGCAATACAGCGTGCCCGGTGTATGAATGCAATGTGTAATAGCAAATGTGTGTGCTTATAATATATGTGCTTGTAATATGAGGGCGGTGTGAGAGCGTGCAAGTTTTGGAGACAAGGAAAAATGTATTTATTAGTTTTCTGAACATGAGCTCCATACATAAAGAGATATGTGTGTTGGATAAGCTTTAAAAATTTGTTTCGGGGAAAGTTGGATTTAATTTATATGACTGTAAGCTTCATACATACAGAGTTGGTGTGGAGGTGCTTTATACTCTGAAACCTCATGTAATAAAATAAATAGGTGTAATAGTGTGGAATACAATGTGTGTATGTGAGCATGCCGACGTTGTTGATAGAAAGGTGTGTATGTGTGTGTTCCTGTCTGTTCTTATCTGCACGTCTGTGTGGAAGGAGGAAAAAAAAAAAACCTGTGTATGTGTGCTCTTCAGAGTGAGCTTGGTAATGCAGAGCGCAGAGCATTGTGAGATATCTTGCGGTCTTCGAATGTTGGAATCCGGTACATACTTTCGGCGAGTTGGCGAGACAGTGTGTGTTATAATTAATTTGGTATCAATAACTGCTGTATGAGTGTTTTAAAAATTGGGGAGCATGTAAATATTTTAGACATCTATCAGACTGCCCATTGTGTAAATAAGAACTACTAGACCTGTAATATATAACAACATATTCCCAGATTGTGTGATCCAATAAAAGGAAGACTGAAGGTGGGGAAAAAGTGTGTATTGTCAGGCCATTATTGAGAAATGACTGCCACAGGGCCTACACAGATGATGTCCCCAACTTAGGACGGGGAGAGCAGCCAGCTGCGGCATCCACAGGAAAACAATGGAGCCCGTATAGTGAGGATACAAAACTCCACAGGAGCAAATGAAATATTAACCTGGATAAAACGGGGGGCGCAAAAAGAGGCGGGTACTGGGATATGGCGCAGTGTAGAAGGGTTGTGTATAGCCCCAGTCAGCCACCTCCCACTCTTGATCAAAGAAGCCCATGGCTTGGATCACGCCAATAAGGCCGAAATTATCTGGAAAATCCGTCAGGAATGGTGGTCCCCTCAGCTGGCCCCCCAGGTGGACCAAGTGTTGAACACATGTGATGTGTGCATCAACTACAACGTGCGAAAGAACCTTACCACCCCCTTAGGACATATTCCCCCGCCGACGGGACCGTTCCGGCATATAATGATGGATTATGTAGACATGGGAGCAGACAACCGGAAAGAAGGGAAGCGCTACATTCTAGAAATAGTAGACCGCTTCAGCAGGTGGGTGGAGGCAACTGCGAATTCCAAGGAAGACGCGAGGGCTGCGGCTAAATTTTTATGTCGCGGGGTCATTCCCTGGTTCGGTATTCCAGATTTTCTGAGTTCGGACAACGGCACCCACTTTGTGAATAACGTCATCGACAATGTGGCATCTGCATTGGGGATAGATCATAAGCTAGGCTGTGTATATCATCCTCAATCCCAGGGCATGGTGGAACGAGTGAACGGTACCCTAGTTAATAAACTGGCAAAAATATGCGAGAGCTCTTGCCTAAACTGGGTACAGGCCTTACCACTGGCATTGATGAAGATGCGTTCACAGACCAATCGTATGATGCACTTGACTCCTCATGAAATGCTTACTGGGCGCCCAATGCCTATGGCGTTCACCCGAGGTCCATACACAGGGCCGTCTTTGGCACAATTGGAGGACGAAATGCAGGATTATGTGCGAAGCCTCACCCAAATCCATAGACATTTGTATTCACAGGTTCGTGAGGCAGTCTATGGAGAGAACGAGGTACGGGAGGACATGCGTCTAGTGGCACCGGGGGACCAGGTATACATTCGTGTTTTCAAGAGAAAGAGCCCCCTTGCGGGACGTCGGGAAGGACCTTTCACCATGGTTGCTGCAACCCCCACGGCTGTGAAAGTTGAGGGGAGGAATTACTGGTAACACTTGAACCACTGCGGCCGCGACGAACCAGGTAAGGGACCGCTACTGCAAGACACTACCGACGAACAACCATTGACCTCAGGTCTAGTCAGTACAAGGCAGCCCATAGGGGCAGTGGTGTTCACTAATAGTGACAGTGATTTGGATGCATCCCTGAGCCCTGCCTACGGCACTCGAGCCCAGTCTAAGCGGCGGGCTGTGGAAAAACTAGATACACTGTCTCAGTCTGATGCCAGTAGCCCAACCGGCCCTCTGCTTCTCTCCACTCCTTGCTATGATATGGACCTTGTTCTCTCGCCCCGAGTAGAAGTGACGGGTGTCGTAGTTACCAGCCCACAGGAATTTGTAACCCCAACGGAGGAGGATTTTCTGTCTACGCTTGCCACTCTCTGTCAGGACCTTGACGACCCCGCTTTGCCTCTGAGCCTAATTGACTCGGATACGCTGCAGTCCCTAGAAGCACAGTTGAACTTACCTGAGCTTACTCCTGAACTTCAGTCTCCGCATGAATCCTTGCACACTCCCCTACCACCGGTTCCGGAGGGGACCGGTGGCACAAGCTCCACAGAATAGTAGCACATATGGGGGTAGGGTGATTTTTGCAGCAGGGCTAATAGCACTCTTTTTCTTTTTCTATGACCCAATGTTTAGAAGGACTATTCATACCTTCAATAATGCCCTGGATTCCTATCACACGTTACGCCCACAAGTGGCTGCTACTTCCCGCACAGCCCCCTATCCCCGTATTAGGCATGTTCGATCCTGGACGGCCCCTGGCTCAACTGTAGGTTCACATAGCTCGATGTGCGCGTTAGCTCTCCTTAGACTCGCCCATGAAGAGTCCCTGATTGGCAGAAGTCCCTATTTGGCCTCATTCACTTTCTCCCAAGCTCGATCTGTGGAGATTTGCATGGGACATCTTAGAATTACTGGTAAGGCACGGATGAGTAGGTGCTCCTTTCAGCTGCCCACTATTGGCCCCCTGTGGCTACCGTTCCTTTGCTCGGCTATGGCGTGTTCTTACCATGATAGTACAGGGTCACCTTTCGCATCCCGGGCTCTCCACCCCCTCTTCATTGCCCCGATGTCAACTCCGATCGCACATAAATTAATGAAATTACAATACTATTCAATCTCCACCGATAGCACCTCGCTTACGGAGGAGCAGAGTAACATGTATCTGGCATGGATGGTCCATACTGCTCGATCTGTGACGGATCGCTCGTGTCTCGTATGTCATGATCGTAGCCTCACCCCCCATTTTATGCTGCCTATGGGGAACCTCACGGAATGCCTCACCACCCCCTATTCTGTTGATTTTTTGTGTCCTACTGTGTGCCTCCTTGGGGCCCTTTCTGCTGACTTTGGTCCATCGTGGATTTACAATGCAAGCTCCTCATGCTTGTTTCACCCTGTATCCACTCAATTGTCGACTTTTGTCCACGTCCAACCGTCTCTGCCCTTGTTCTTTCCCATCTGCCTCTGCTCCTCTGTTGGCGTATATCCTGTGGGAAACGTGTCTGCCCGATGTAATGTCTCCCTGTTCGCTAATGATTTGCAAATTGAGACCCTCTCTTTCTGTGATTCATCCCCATGCACCCCCAGTGTGACAATTCCCCTACCTGATCTTAGTGTTGGTACTGTTCCCCTTGTGGATGTTTTCTGGTTTTGTGGGGGCCAACGTGTATGCCAGACTTTGCCTGCAGAATGG
Source organism: Ictalurus furcatus (assembly GCF_023375685.1). Taxonomy (NCBI): domain Eukaryota; kingdom Metazoa; phylum Chordata; class Actinopteri; order Siluriformes; family Ictaluridae; genus Ictalurus; species Ictalurus furcatus. The sequence goes on from NC_071273.1 coordinate 5,330,853, forward strand.
CAGGGATGCTGCGTTAGGTTGGACGGTAAGACCCGTGTTTTGTTGGTGGCTGACCAACCGTCATCCAGCCGGTCCCGTTCGCGCCGCGACGTGGCCCTGTGGACTCAGTATGTCCGTGACGCTGGTGCAGCGAACTATTCTGACTGGGCCGCTGATGAGACCATCCATCTTGACTTTGGGGGCGTTCCTGCTCGCTACAGAGCCATGGAGGCCGTTGGCAGTGGTGTAGCGTCTATTTTGCTCCCGGCCGTGCAGATCAACCGCAACGTGGCATGGATTAATTACATGTGGTACAACGAGCAACGCTTCATTAACTACTCAGTGAGTGCTCTCGGACTAGTTCGTGATCAGCTCTATGCCACTTCCCTCATGGCTGCTCAGAACCGTTTTGTCCTCGACCAGATGTGGGCCCCGGAAAAGGGTGTCTGTGCAATGATTGCTCCCGAGTGCTGTGCTGCAATCCCTTTGCACACTGGTTCTGAGGGTGCTCTCTCCAAGGTCCTGGGTCAACTACAGGCCCTCCAAGCGGAGCAAGCGGCTAACTCCGGCTTTGGGTCTAGTGTCCGCCTCCCGCCGTGGCTCTCCTGGTTTCTTTCTGGAGATTGGACTGCTGCCCTGCCCCGCTTGGGAGTGTCCCTGTTCGTCCTCCTTCTCCTTGTGGCTCTGGTGGCCTGCTGTGTGATCCCCTGCGCATGGCAGATGGTGATGTCCTCCGCCTCCTTTTCTGGCCAGTACATTGTTAAGGGTGAGGCGTTACCGCCTCAACGGGGGGTGGTGATCGAGACCATGCGACGGGAGACAATGAACAGCGACAGCAGCAACTGACGGGAGACAATGAGCAGTGATAGCAGCGACACCAGCGAGACCGGGGGGGGGGGTCTACGAGAACATGAGACGGGACATGAGCCAGGACTGACGAGGATAGCACAAGGGGGCGCAAGGACCCGTTTGTACAAGGTAGTGGCCAACTGGGCCTATCCGAGAAAAACGGGACCTATTGGTGTTTTCTATGTGTTCATCTGTGTTGCAGATCTACTGAACCCTGAGGGGTGAGAGGAAGATGTGATGATCCATACCCTGGGTGTAAGTGCTAGCCTAACCTCTCCCCAAAGGGTGGTTCTCTACAGTACATAAAGTGCTTGAGCCGAAGACAACCGGAATACAGAGGGATACTGCCGATAGAGACTGTCATGTCGATTGTTATAAAATGTTGTGATATGTGATATGATATGTAATGGGGTTTGACCTGTGATGTGCAACAAAGTGTGACGTAATCAGGCACGAGAAAAGTATAATGGTGCTGTCGAGCACGTAGTGCTGACAGGGTGGGAATTTTTCCTCATAGGAGGTTTTTTCGCCCACCCCTGACTGCGAAGGATTGGGGTTTGTTTTTTGGGGGGAAGCAAGACTCTGCAGGTACCGACAAATATAAAACTGTGGGCTGACAGGCCTAGTTGAGAAAGATAGGGACGTGTAGATCCAGTCAAGTAGTTACTGTAGTGGCCACTCATACGTAAACTAGTGACGGCAGTAGTAGTAGTAATGAATGATTAGGGGAACTCAGTTAATCACACTTATAATCGATGTAGGCAAACAAACGTATAATCAAGGTAGTTAGATTCGAAATAACATATATATAGTTGAAAGGAGAAGTAAGTTAAGGGTTAAGAGTTATGGCTAGGTACATCTACATGGGTCCGAAGCAAAGTGGACGTAGGGGGGTCCTAAGGCCCATTCTCCAGCTGCCAATCTACTATGAGACCCCGGGGCGCACAATGCTAGCACGTCTCCCACCAGGTCTACAAAACCTCCTCAGCTCCTATTCTGATCAGTGTAGTGTAGAAGTGGTTACTGTAAGGGACCCATTTGATTACGGGGACGGGCGCAGGGATTATGGCTTCGTTAGAGTAATCCTCCGACAGCTAGCGGGGGACGGCCACGGGGTGCGGCAGAACCAGTTCCTTCACAGACACCAGCTTAATTAAGGTAGTGTATGAGGCTTTATAGCCTCAGAGGGGGGAAAGGTTGTGGATAAAAATGTCATAAAATAAACATGAGGGAGACCTAGTATCCAGTAAAGGGGAGAAGAAGAAAAGACGGGCACCAAGACACACAGAAGCGGTGTGAGGCAGATATTGACGAATTGGATTCACACTTTAAAGATCTTAGATCTTTAAGAGTAATACACTATGGTTTATTAGTCAAAAAGTCAAAAAAAGTATACAAGCTGAGGAGTGCTAACACACACACACACACACACACACACACTCTCGTACAGTCAAGGGCGGGCATGTAGACATAACACACACACACTCTCTCTCTCTCTCTCTCACACATACTACTATAACTTTATAAGAATAATAAAAGGAATATTAAGATATTATAAGGGTAGTATCTTATAATAATAATAATAATAATATATATACTCTTTATAAAAAACAGAATAATAGGATATGTAGGGCAGTAGAAGGGTAATATAATGATATTATGAAGTAGGAAGTACAGTAAACCATTTTTCAAGCAGTATAACTACATATAACATAGAGATATAGAGCAAATATGAAAATAAATTATAAACTAGAAATACAGGCTCGCAAATTTTAAGAGAAAACCATGAGGAGGCATTTATAAGGGTAACTGAGTCAAGCTGCCCCCCCGCGAGATAATAGTGAGACCAAGGTCACTCATTGTTTTGTCTCTCCACTTTTGAAGCTAATGGTAAATCCGTTTTTAGAACATAATAGTAAGTTGAATAGCCCTTTTTTAGAACCTAATGGTAAGTTGAAAAACCCCTTTTTAGAACATAACAGTAGATGAGCTCTTTTTTAACCCTATTGGTATTGATATCATAGTCTTTTTGAAACATATTGGTTATCTACTGTGTAAATACAGTATAAATACTGGAGCTCAAGCTCAGGGTGTCAGATCACTTCTGAGAATTCTCATCGGTGTGGATCTCGTGTGGTGGAACGGAACCAATAAATCTAGACCCTTGCTTCTTCTCACTCACGGTTGGTGTCTTTTTTTCTATCTCCAACTGGGCTCAGAGGTAGATGTGAGTATTTGCTTCTATGTTGAATTTTAAGTGTTTTTGGGTAATAGGCTAAATTTGAGCCAGCAGGTGTGCACTATGATAGGCCCTGAGTGTTGCGCGGTGATAACTTTGCACATGGGTGCCCGTGGTGCCGGACTCGTGTTCTGGCCTGATTGAAATCTCTGCAGGAAGAACATGTAAGTAACTCCGGTTTTGGCACCCGCTCCGCCTCCCCTCGTGGCTGTCTTGGCTTCTTTCCGCTGACTGGGCGGCGACGTTGACCCGGCTGGGGATGACCATACTGGCCCTTGTGTGCTTTGGGGCTCTCCTACTTTGCTGTCTCGTTCCCTTCAGCAGGAGGCTGGCCGTGTCTGCCGTCACCAATGTTTCAAGCCAGTTCGTCTTGTTGGGTGAGGCGTCTCCGCCGTAACTGGGGGTGGTGTTAGGACCGGTGCACGACGTGGACGACGCCTTTGCCACTAACACACAGTGCGATGACTGGATATATGAGCCTATGATCTGGCGGGACAAAGGGCTGCCACTGGGATACGGGGAAAAAGGTAGCACACCGGACGAGCGAGAACAGGAGATGGTCCTTTAAGCTGGGTAATAGACTACAGCATAGGTAATAGACTCCAGACAGGTTATAGATTACAGTACAGACTTGTGGTTCTTGTGGTTTTGCGTAAGGGCCCTCTATATACAAGGTAGAGGTCATATTGATGGCCTATCCGAGAAAAACAGGGCAGACTTATGGCAGTTTATTGGTATGTGGGCCCGGCACAGCCGGAAAGCCGACCACTGCACTCTGCTCTCCACTTACCGTGCTATTTCAACATGAACAGCACCAGCACATGGGTGCACCTCGAGCCATGGGGTGCTCAGGAATTACTTACCCGGCACCCAGGACAAGCGATCGTGGAGGTCGGGTTTGACGCAGAGGACGTAGGGTTGGAGGAGCTGGACCGGCAGCGATGGGGATATGTGAGTTGTAAATACCGCAGGTCTCGCTGGAGGAGTACAACATCAGGATCAGCTTTCTTAGCGGAAGATTTTCCAATCCGTCTTCCTTCATATCACTGGGTACCTCAGGGCTGGCTTGTTCCCTTTTTTCTTCTTGGATCTCTTTTTCTCCTGACACAATTGTATTTCCCCGAGCTGTCAAGGTTGAGAGTCTTTACATAGTTTAGTCATAACACATATTTCAAGGCAGTTATAACATATAGTATTAACTTGACATATTATATCAGCTTGTATTTACATTAAGCAAGAAATAAGACACAATAACGGCAGGATTGAGACTACAAATTTCTGAGATCCAAATCTCCTAGAACAACAGTGATTTTAGAACAGCCAAGGGGCATTGTTAGGCACTACACGGAGCACCTAAAACCCCATACCTTCTAGTATCACTGTAAATCACGGCCTATCGAAGCTTTTATAAGTCTGTTATTACATATACCAGGCAAGGTTTCATAAAGTAAACACACAGCATCAAAATGCACTAATTTATTGATAACAAATAATCATTCTTCTGCCAAGCAATGTAGTTCTTCAGCAACATTTAGCATAATGGATGCCAAGCAGCACACAGACGCAGCAACACACTTGCTGTGTCCGAAACCGCTCCCTATCTCCTATATAGTGCACTATTTCAGGTGTTGGACATTTTGTATTGGTGTCCAAATTCTGAGTGAACAACTTCATTTCCTACATCTGTTCACTTGTTTATACCTACAGTGCACTCGCCACCGCACTATTTCCCATACTCCAATGCGAGATGGCCATAAAACGCAAAAGAAAAATAAACATGCGGACAGCAACACTGAAGGCGGCAACCTTTACAAATTTATGTGTAACTTTTTATTAATTAATAATAATCTGTATCAATATATTTCTAAATGAAATTATACAGATTACTGATTGATTGGCACAGTATTTATTTTTAGCCACTTACTATTTTGCAATGTAACTTTTGAATTATCTGATATGAAAAATATCATATAAATAATTAAATAAATGATAATTTAGTGGATTGTACACATATATTAGTTAACACATGTATGTACAGTATTGACATACATATTAGAAAATAATGTATTGATGATTTTTAAATTAATTTAGGTATAGATGGGGGGAATATTAGTTACTTTTAGTTGCATTTGTTTCTTACAGGAGTTGGAAGGATCAAGTCTTCAATTATTTAGTTAACAGCTGGATGTGTTTTGTCTAATGTTTTCTTCCTGATAGATGGCATCTTTGAGCTAACAAAGCATGCCTTAAAGTTGTTGCGCTTTCTGAAATACGCCTTTTTTTCTTCTCCTCAGGAAAAAGAAGTTTCGGCAAAACCAAAACCAGCAAGACCAAGTACATTTTACACCAGGTTTACCTCAGGAGTCAGCTTGAGGACACTGACAAGAAACCCTGTGAAAATTAAACCCCACGAAAATTAAACCCTGTGAAAATTGTTTTTTTCTACTTTAATAGAATAAACAAATAAAATAAATGTGACAGACAGTAGTGTTTTATTGTATATTTTTTAAATATAGTAAATTTATTCATTAAATATAATAAATAAGCATAATAGTAAATAAACATGACAAGCAGTTGTTTTTGTTCTCTTTATCAACTAATACAATAAACATGACAAATGAACAGTGAGAAAATTAACTTTACCGTTTTACGATACAATCCATAATGTCCGTGATAGACTGCTCTCTGACACAGGTATTTACGTCAGCGTCCGAATTCATGAGCGATTTCAGACACAGCTAAATCACAGCACACTGAAATTATACACTCTTTAAAATCTGGTATACTACAGTCCAGTAGGTGCACATTTCAGCTTGATTTTTTTTTTATTTAGTTTTTTAGTATTATTAGCATGAAAAATGCAAACAAAAACTGACATTTTGGAACAATTTATTTATTATGTAATACTGATGTAATGAGGTCACAGGTGTGTGTTTATAAAGTTATTTAAACAGCTTTGAACACGGCTCAGCCAATTGGAATAAAGGATCGGAAGTATCTGTTTTAAAATAAAACAGATTATGTGGATTATGTGTGAAATTGCTGATAAATCCCCTCCTAATGTAAAACTCCTGCTAATGTAGTGGACGTATGGGATTTACTCTCTATCCTTCTGTATATTATCTCTTTTTCTGTATATATGAGAGTGGCAAATACACAGCACAGAATGAGTTCTCTGTCTCTCTCACACACAAACGCTATCCTCAGAACTCATCACTAACTCAGCATTATATAAAAACACATCCTTTGGAATCAGATTATATAACATGTAATATAATAGTGTTTGTACAAATAGTATGTTTTAAATGTCAAATATAATATAATGTGTAAATATACTATAGTATAAATCACATCCTTGGGTTTATAAAATGGGATTTTACACAATATATTGTTGTATTCACTTGAGAGAATTTCCCCCACTTTAAAGAAACTGCTGTACACGATAAAACTCTCCCATCCACTCTGTACTAGTCACAAAAACTAAAGATATCTTTCTTAAAATACTATTGTGTATCCCAACTGCGTGTTTGAATGTAGATGTCATATCACAGCAAACCAGTGACTACATTTCCCATCCAGCACTGCGGCCTACAAACATGGCCACCATGGACTACACTCCCCAACTCCCTTAATAAATGAAGCCCTACATCCATGAGCTCACAGGTGTGTTGTGATTGGCCAGGAGTGAGATCTATTACAGCCTGGTTCCTTTACTGTTGATGAGTATCCCAGATGTTTTCACTGAATCACTTCATGTTTTTTTTTTTTTTAGTCATTGAATCTGAAACGGCTTGAATTTGCACATTTTTTCCCAAGTATTACAAAAGGTTCAGGTTCTTCTGACTCTGAATTCACTCCATGCAATACCTTTTTATACCCTATAAACACACCATAGCTGCATCTGAAATCGCGTACTGTGACAATATATACTGAATTCGATACAGTACCTACTGCAAGGTCGTTGAAACAGTACGTACTAAACGGTATGACTACAATCCTGTACATAGTACATCTAATGTGTTAGCATTGTCATGTGACCTTCGATGCAGGGGCGTAGGAGCGATTTTGAACTTTTGCTATGCTCCCCTGAAAATTTTTGTTTTTTTAAATAAAGCACTTCCATAGGTTTATTTGTTATTTATTTGTTAAACACACAGACAGATGTAAAGTGTGACCAGTAGCATGGAAAAAAATAATAAAAATGATGAAATAAAGAGAGATGAGTTCTGATGTATGTCACTGAATGAAGCTCAATTTCTTCATTAATATTTCTGCCAAAGGAGAACTGTTCATTTAAAACACTAGCTACTATAACAATTAAGAAAGCTGCTGGTTAATGTAGCTAGCCACAGTACGTGTTGAGACATGAGTGCCATCCTGTGAGGATTGCTGTTTCTGTTGATGAGTTGAAACTATGAGTATGATTTGGATGCTATTTTTCTATAGAAAAAACATCCCATTGTGCAGTTTTGAATTCATGTTTCAGTTTTGTGCAATATAATTGTAAATGCATTTTTACATTTTTGATTCACACTTACTATTTTTCGATCCATGACCACGTTGTTTGCTATTCTGATAGCTTTGCATTTATTTTTCATGTTTTGTACAATATACTCTTACATGTGTTTTTAAATGTTTGATAAATGAGTCACACTTATTATTTTTCGATCCATGACCGCAATACTTTTGATGGAAAATTAATCCCATACTCTGGTTCTATAGTTAATTTTCTTGAAAAGCAAACCAAAAAATATACAACAGTTATTGTGAGTGGGCTGTTGAGGAGTTTTGTTAAATTTATCGTCATGTAATATAATATTTACATACATGGGGAGGAGCACGTTTACAATTTATGTCACGAAATCTCAACACTTTTTTTTTTTGCCAAGAATGCCAACGTATCTTCTAGAATCTCTGAGAGTGCATTTTCGAGTGATATCGAGTGATATCGAGACTGATCAACGCATCTTGAAACTAGTTTTGACAAATGTATTTTTCTGTTTTAGCAACCTATCAATGTTTTTGCTGTAACTCCAAGCCAAAATAACACTATTCTCACTCATTATTAGTGTATATTAAATGTAAAACTGTGATGTGGTGTGAGACCATTTGGCAATGAATTGACTCTCTGAGCCAAATCTTTTGGTGAACGTTGGGAGCTGACTTGCAAATCTAAACTCCAGTAATCTATCCTTTTGCTGAAAATTCATCAGTATTATATTTTCATAATTTTTCTAATGCAATTATTCACATACAGTGCAACATACTAGCAGTAATTTATCCTCTCTGTAGTGGACTTACACATGAAAGAGACTGTGTTAAAGTTAGTTTCACTTTCACATATTGAGATTTCTGTCTTCAGTAGCTTTAGATCAGTAGCTCAAAAAGGTTAAAACGTCAATTATTGTTATTCAAAACCAAAACTAATCAGCTACAACTTATTTTTTTCTAGTAATTTATGCTGTCCAGAGAATCTGTTCAACTCCCAACAAAAACAGACACGTTCACCTTCCCCAGAATACTAATCACAATCACATGTTCCCAATCATACTCACAATCACACCACACTTTAAAAGAGACTGTTCATTCACTATACCTTTGCGAATAAACACTCAGTTGTTCTAGTCATTACTACTCCAGGCTATTGCTGTGTTATTCTGGTTCTGGTTCTGTTTTGTCCTCGACTCTGATTATCTGTCTCACCTGCTCTAGTCTATTTGCCTGAATGCCTGACCTTTGCCTGTCTTTGTTGCTGATTTTGTCTTGCCGTTTGGATTATATTATCTTCAATAAAAGCTCTTAACTGCACTTGTATGCTTCCTTATCTTCATTACATCAATACTTCATACATTTCTGCTGAACATTTCTACTGAACATTTCTGCTGAACATTTCTTCTGAACATTTCTGCTGAACATTTCTTTTTTTCCCCCCAAATATTTCATTGAAAAGAAAAACAAACCAACTAACACACAGCAACAATCATTCACAGTTTTTTTTTTTTTTTTAATACTAACAAAGGAAAATAAAAATTAAAAAGTACAAACACCAAAAAGCTGTAAAAGAGCAAAAAAAGTGTTGGTTAGTTGTTCGCTACAAAATATGGACAAATGCCTTTTGGCTTTAACTGAGAAATTACGCTACAGAATCCCAAATTGTGTAATTTTGGAAATGTGACCTCCACTCTCCTAATGAACAAAATGACCCTGTAGCCTCACCAGGAAAATCTAGCTGATTTGGAAATATATACTTTCCAGCCTTTTGCACCTCACTGCCAATTTATTTGCACAACCTGATTAATTTAAACATTACCGAGATCATGAAAAGCATTACAACCTACTGTTGCATTTCAAACTAACTGTTCCTCAGTGGTGGAATGAACTTCCAACCTCAACCTCAATCTCTCACCATCTTCAAAAAACGGCTAAAGACCCACCTCTTCCGTGAACACCTAACCAACCCATAAAAAAATAAATAATTAGATTTACTCTGGTACTTACACCTCTACTCTGCACACTTTGCTTCTTCTGGAACTCAGTTAATGGATCTTGTATGGTAGCACCACTTGTATTGTTTTCTGCTTGATATATCGCTTTGCTTGTATTTTCTCATTTGTAAGTCACTTTGGATAAAAGCGTCTGCTAAATGAATAAATGTAAATGTAAATGTACTGTAACCCCATCCTCTCTTTTTGTCACGTAAACCTTGTGAAGAACTTTTGGCCTTGACATTACTGAGCTAGCGAAGTTTTGTTAGCCACTGACTGTCTGCACCTGTAAACTTGTGATGTGTCATTCATGAACGATTCGTTCATTTTGAACAAATCTTTAATATGAATTGGGAACAATCAGTTGTCTCAGAGAGTGGTTTGTTCATTTTGTGATGACCACGCATGTGCTGCAACATCCCCATTGGTTCTGGACAGGAAAAAGAAATGATTAGTTCACCTTTTGAGTCTTCGGTTTCAAGTCATTCGTTCTTCCAGTGAGCTCCCCATAGGCAATGCACCATGCAATACTGGTGCATTTTTTACAGCAATGGCGGATCATGGAGCCTCTCAATAGTTCTCAGAAGTTAGCATTAAAAACTAGCAGCGCAGTAGAGTTTCAGCAGAACAGACCATTTTTGAGGTACTTTTAAAAAGTAAGGCGTTTAAAGAATAAGATCACATACTGTTAGAATCTAATTAACTTGTACATTAAAGCATGCTAGTGAAATATTCCTCAATAAAGATGCCGAGATGCAAATTAGTTTATGCTATACTCTCTATGTGCAATACATATTTTCCAGCTTTTGACTGGAATCATGTTTTTTGTACAGTCCCTATTTAAATAAACTTATAAATAAAATAGAATCAACTAAGAACATGAGATAACGGCAGGAGTCTCGGCTCCCTGTTCCTTTTTTAAATAAACCTAACATTAAACTTTCCCATGGCGTGGTCTTTGGGAAAAAGTGCAAGTATATTTAAGTATTATTAACTCACAAATTTTTGGTGTTGTAATGTTTTGTTATATTTCGATTGCTCCTGCTGATTTGAGCCAACTGTTTATTCTCCACTCCGTGTCAGTGGGGAAACCATAATTCATATTCCTTTCTCTGAGCAATTGGAGCATCCCCATGTAGCACAGCAAACCATGATGGACACTATACAAGGACAACATGCAGGAAAGGACAGACAAAATGCTTGACATGCTTTTCAGTTTATTAGAAATGTGTTTATAAATCCATTGCTGTAAATAAGTGCATAGCAAAAGTCAAAATTCATAAAATATATATGATTGTGTATGAAAATGTGTTTTAAGTTGTTTTTAAAGTTTAAAGTTTTTTTTTTAAATACATTATTTATTCTATATTTAAATAAGTGCCAGGGTGCATAAGAATTGTAAACATTAAGATTAATATAATTTCACTTAATTAAATTTGACATTTCTATTATTTGCAATGGATTTTCTAAGACAACCCCATGCTTCTGCTGCTGCCAGTCCATTAACCCATTGTGCAGTGAGTTGATAGTCTCCTGTCTCTTGTCCTATCTGAATGTCATAAAGATGACATTAGTGATTGCCCTTGACTAACTTACAAGTTTAAGAACATAAAAATATTCATTAAAAACAACAGCAACACGGTCTTTAACCCTTAAAGACCTAGACTGATTTTTGGGAAATCTGACGCTCCTGTATTTAGTTTTCTAACCTATTCTAGCAGTCAGCATTGAGTGCCATATATCATTTTAAACAGGAGCACTTTAATTTTCAATCTACCTCATTTAAAGTCCCAATTTTATTATTATTTTTTTGTCTGAGAATGGAAGATTTATCCAAAAAATTTTAGAAACACGGCAGGAACAATTTGGTGTTTTTTTTCCCTGTGAACTCAAACAAAACAAAAGTTATACCTGGATGTTTTAGACTACTAAATGATTTTTTTTTCTTCATCTAACATTCCCATAGCAAGTTATAGCAATTTATTACAATATTATTATAGACATTTTTTAATGAAAATTCAATTCTGCAGAATGTGATAGCATAACCATGACATATGTGCATTTACCACTGAGCATATGAGTGTCCAACTGAGACAAATGTGATATCCAGGTGCATAATAATATCAGGTGTGCATGTGGTTTTAATGTTATGGCTGATCGGTGTATCTTAGGCCCAATAATGTGCACCTTATGGTGCTGTGGTCCACATTATAACTCTTGTCTCTTCTGAACTCATGCATGCATTCAGGGCCTGTTCACTGGATAAACTTTTTGTTTTATTCTTAATTTGAAGGATGCATGAAACTTTTTAAACAGCATTTTATTGATGTCATTAAGAATAAATGATTCCTTAAGGTGTAAAACCTGTAATTTACAGATAAGTGCTTGGTTTTGCTTTGTTTTTTTTGTTTGTTTGTTTGTTTTTATTCAGCACTGTTGTAGGCTACTTAAGAATACTGTTGTGTCTAGTCAGCGTGTACTGTCCTGTGAACGGATTGTGGTGTGTATTTGTTGTGTAGCTTATGGTTTTCCACTGTTATGTATTTGCACTTTGTGTAGATGTGTATGGTTGTTTCAGCATTTCACCACTAAAGAAGAAGTGGCATTTCGTTGTAATGAGCGATGCTTGTGAAAGATAATGAAAACCGACTTAATTTGATTTGATTAACTGAGCCACAAAAAAGCAGAAAAAGTAGACACAGACACACACACACACACCTGACAATGCACGCACCTTAAAGAAAAGTGTGTGTGTGTGTGTGCGTGCGTGATTTTATATCTTAGTGGGGACTGTCGTGGCAAACAATCTTTCCAGCCTAAGTCAAAAACTTCAGAGGCAGAGAGTTATTAGATGTCAAAAAGTAATTCAACTTTACTGAAACAATAAAGTGAGACAGTTTGCAGAAAATCTAAAAAAACAAAACAAATTGCAAATACACACAGCCCGTTTTCAAACCTTTCTCCACAGGGTTTTGCCTTTCTTCAGACCAATCTTCTTTGTCACAACTAAATATTCATGTCTATATGTTATCTTAAATTTGTGGAGTATGTGCAGTTAGTTATTTATCTTGAAAAGGTTTTATGAGGACAAGATTTTTTAAAAGACTCAGACAGAGTCCTTGTTTTGTTTTGTTTTTTTCCCTGACCTTGATCAACACTCCCTTCTTATGTATCAATGAGCATCTGTCTGTTTCTATCTGCTGTCCAGTCACTTACAAAAGTTACCAATCACTTACAAAAGTGAAAATCTAATGCCAATTTATTGCTTGGAGAAAAGTGCTGGCTGATACAGAAGAACAATTATTGTACAGTAAAACACAGAATTAAAAGGTGAAAAGGTTAGGATGTACAAGGCATTTTATTTAAGTACGCTCTCAATTAGTCAAAAACCAGTCTACAATGTACACATGAAAAAAGATTCCACTACTGACCTGCCTGAAAAGATGAGAGAGGGAAGCATGTAAAAAGATACACAACAGAAAGAAGGTGTTTGTGCTCATAGACACTCATTCTCAGTTGAGTCTCCTCAAAAGGTCGACTCTAAAATTGCTGAGTTAAACAGAACTCAGAAACAGAAATTTATTTTTGAAGAACTGTTGAAAAATTATTTTGCTACAAAATTCCTGTGAAATTCTCAAGTTAATTTTAAACAACAAAAATAATAGCATTGTACAGTTATGTATTTTATTTCTCAAAAATATATTTGATTCGTACAATTAGGCAATACATTTTAAGTGCTTAAATACAATATAATTTTAATTATGTATCCAGCTTTACTATGAATGTGTAAAGATATTAAAACATATTACAATGTTAAACAAATATTAATCACAAACACAGAAGAATCACAAACCATTAAAACTATATAATGCAACAGTTAGTTCTGGTGCATTAATTATAATGTACAAGCAGCTTTCCAAGAGTACTGATATTTAGTACAACAGCACTGCTACATTAATTAACCTAAGGACAAAGTGATAAATGTGATTATAGTGAGTCTCCTAGAGGCTTCCTCAGATAAACTCCACAGATAAACTCCACAGATAAACTCCACAGATGTCAATTCTGTCAGGTGAGAATTCCACCAATATCTTGAAACTGTTCCTGTCCATTTTAGCTCTCTTTTCCACTGTCTGGGTTCAGATTGAGGTCATGTGCTTTTTCACCTGCTGTTCCTAATAATCCCTCAAGTTTTTTTTTTTTTGTTTTGTTTTGTTTGTTTGTTTTTTTTTAATGAGAAGGAGGTCCAGGGAATTTTATCCAGGGGTCAGGGGTCATTATACACTCAGTGTAGAATCGTGTGCAGTCTGATTCACTGTGCATGATGAACACACACTTCTCACGTCTCTGAGTCTGTTTAATGTGTTATAATTAAATGAGTGATGTGTTTATAAATGTGTTCTCTATTCCCCAACAGTGAAATTCAGAAACACCGGAGTCTTCATCACACACACAGATGTTCATCACACCCTGAATATAAAAGAAAAACATGTGAATTAATAACCACAAACTGGACTGTGGTACTTCATGATCAACATGTAATCATCTCTGCTCCAAGAGAAACATCATCATCTCCTGTTTATAATTAATCATTCTACATTTCTTCATTATTACTAACATCTGTGTTATAACATTTAGCGAGAACAAATGAGAACTTCCACAAGTTCTAACAGGAAAATGAGCAGATATTTACCCATCACATCATTGCTCTTATCCAATCACAGGCTTTGGAGTTTTTTAAATAATGAACACTACTGTGTCATTTAGCTCTTGTTCTACATTTATATTTAAGTGCAGACTTTAAGAAGAAGCCGAGGTGAATGTTACAGGAAAGACAGAAGACACGGTGTGGAGGTAGGGTGCTGGAAGAAGTGTCAGAGTGAGTAAAGTGGCTGCTTAAATCAAATATCTGTGGCATAAAAGATAATCATTTTAATTAGCTTTAATGAGAGTTGAGAAGAAAGTGTGCTGCTTATCAGAAACAGGGAAAAGCAGAGATCATCTTGTTCAGACAAAAGCAGCAGTATGAAGTCAGAGATAGCAGGCTGTCACAAGGAGACCAGGTGTTCATTTACAATCACTCTCATGCACTCATTTGTGATATTTTGTAGACTCTGTCTGACTCCCTGTCTTCTACCTTCACATGAATTTTAAATCAACACACTTTACTGAACACAAAACAGTATTAAAGACAATTGTTAGAAAAATCGGATTAAATAGAATATAGTGACATTTCTAAAACTGGTTTTGTTTCCTAACCTGGTAATCTGATATTTATTGGAACTAAAGAGAAATGTACAAACTAATGATAATCAGGTTCATTTATTAGTCTTTTATTTTTTTCACAATTTTACCTAAAAAGATCATTACTCACCTCAGTGTCTGTAGTTTGTAATGTTTATCATCCTTAAGTGCAGAGAGTAGCTTCACTCCTGAGTCTCCTATTTTATTATCAGACAGATCCAGTTGTCTCAGGTGTGAGGGGTTTGATCTCAGAGCTGAAGTCAGAGCAGCACAGCCATCATCTGAGACACCACAACACTCTAACCTGTAGAGAGACACAATGACACACTCTTCACTCTCTCATCTTAAGCAGAAGAACAACAGCACTGACTTTCCTCTGGTTGTAGACAGTTTCTCTCATTGTGGACTGAGTAACACACACTAGATCTTTAGAAATGTTTTTAGTTACTTTTCCTCGCTTCTCACATCTCAACAAAATCTCTTTTTTAATCAACGTTCACATGAACAGATCTTTCTTGAGAAGATCAGACTGTCCGTAATCAGAAGATTAGAACATGTTTTATTATTAATGATTTAAAATATGATCTTACGTCAGTATCTCCAGTTTACAGTGAGGATTCTCCAGTACAGCAGAGAGACTCTTCACTCCTGAATCTCCTACATTATTAGAGGACAGATTCAGGTCTCTCAGGTGTGAGGGGTTTGATCTCAGAGCTGAAGTCAGAGCAGCACAGCCTTCATCTGACACCCCACAATTATACAACCTGTAGAGAGACACAATGACACACTCTTCATCAACAGATTTTTATCTTGGTTTAAGAATTATGTTAAAGATGATGTGTTTGTAAAATGATTTTATTATTCAGAATGACATGAGGATTTAATATCACCTGTTTATTATAATTAACAGTGTAATTAAAATGATCATACTGAGTGCTATATTAAGTTTATCTCATCTAATATCTCTCTATATATTTATATTACTACAGAATGAAGGAAGTAAAAGTCTGAATCTTCATGGAAAACAAACACTGTCATGAATTAAAAGATACAATGGATAAATCATGAAAGTATAAAACATTAATTCTGAAGAGGATTAACACTCGTCTTTTCAAAACCAGATTACTCGCTGATGATTTATTGTTAAATAAAAATAAATAATCTTCCTCCTCAGGACATTGATGATGAACCTAAAACTTCTGCTTCAGTCTCACTATTAGAGAATGTGTCTTACTGAGGAGCAGGTCATGTGACTCTCAGAGAGATGATCTTACCACAGTTTCTCCAGTTTACAGAGAGGATTCTCCAGTACAGCAGAGAGACTCTTCACTCCTGAGTCTCCTAGTTTATTCTCAGACAGATTCAAGTGTCTCAAGTGTGAGGGGTTTGATCTCAGAGCTGAAGTCAGAGCAGCACAGCCTTCATCTGACACCCCACAATTATACAACCTGTAGAGAGACACAATGACACACTCTTCATCGACCGATTTTTATCTTGGTTTACTTGCTATGATGATGATGTATCTCTCATGTTGGACTTTCTGATCTCTCTTGACCAATCACAAGATATAATTATCACTGACCAAAACATTATCACTGTTCAGTGGCTCCCTTAAAAAACTCTACAGGAATCCTGCAGGATTTTCATTTCTCTGCAGGATGTTTGCTGGAATCCTGGAATGATGAAATCCTGCAGGACACATTGACAAACTGTGCAGGATTTTCCTATAGGGTTTAGGATGGAGCAGTACAATAGAAACATGCAGGAATTCCCAGCACACTCGCTGCACAAGGGAAAACTCCTGCAGGATTTTATAATTCCTGAAGGACTGCTGCTCACCTCCTGCAGAAATAAAATAAAGTTCCCAAGTACTTAATCTATCCTGCAGGACGACTTCTTATTTCGTTTAAATAAAAAACATTCTTCAGGTTATGTAGTCGACAAAATTCATTAAATGGTAGATCTGCTCTGAGCGGGAAAAACACGCTGCTTAAACACTCTTTTAGTAGATATGTAGGAACGCTCATTTTAGGATAATAAGACGCGTTTTAGTCGTGAATGATTCAGTGTTTTAACAAATCAGTTGAGTAAATGATTCACAACACACAAAAAGACGATCACTTTTCACATGTACTGGTGTAATGATGGAATTTACAGTAAATGAATGTTTTTCGAGAAAAGATTTGATTCACTGAGATGATGTCACTCTTTGGCACCGCATTCACACAGGTATACAAATTCACAAATTCAACTTTCACCAACCATCGTGTGTCTGTAGAGGTATAGTCCCACTTTTATTAAATAATTTCTTTAATCATTATGGTGTACTAAATTACTGTTCTGTTATGTATTTACACACAGCGGTTAGCGTAACGTTAGCTCACTTACTATCAAACATGGCTAATTTTATTATTTACAAAAAATGTCTTACGTTTCTGACCAAAACTTTACCACTGTTCAGTGGTGAGGCCAGAAATTGAACAGAGAGGGTGGGCCTGGGTAAAACAGGGTGGGCACAGGTTTGAAAATAAAACTCAAAAGCCAGCAGTCGCTCAAAAGAACTTATGTGACTGCAAAAAGTGGCCAATGTGGTGAAAGTCTTTTACTCAAGAGGTTTGTTCATTTGGTCACTTGTTTATGTAGCGTGCACACACACACACACACACACACACACACACACACACACACACACACACACACACACACATGCACGCATGCACACACACACACAACAGAATATCACAACATGAAACTGGTTGCAGGCTGATAAAATAAGAGATGTTTGTACTGCTGAGGGAATATCTAACCACTGATATTAGGACAAAATATTGTTTCAGAAGAAACCGATAAATCACATGAATTGTTTCAGCTAAGTATTCTTTTAAATCTATTAGGAGAACCATTATAACTGTCGGATTATTATTTGGTTGTGGTGATATTTAAAATAATTTTATTCAACTGATGATTTTAACAGAAGAAATAGTCAGAATGGACCACTGCCCCATCAGATTTTTATTAAATAAATTCATTCAGAAAGTCTTCAGATTTTGAGTGAAAAAAGGAAACCAGGCCTACTCTAATTCCTGTGATTAAAGATGACGTGTACAGACACAGACATCATTTTGTTTTTATCACAGTTAAAATGACTTTGTTTTGGCGTTGCCCCATGCACTCCTCAACCAACTGCAGTTCTGTTCTTCATCTCTCAGATGAGTCCAATCTCCAGTCTGACAGCGTGCTCCAGTGTTAACACAAACTGAAACACATTTCATCTTATTATATCCTCTGATTACAGTGTACAAGAGTCAGGGGGAAAAGACACGGTGTGGAGTCTGTTTCAGAGAAGGTAAACTCTTTATTGAACTAGTCTGTTACATGGATACACACCACGCAGAAATGTTACTGAGCAACGTCACTCAATGCAGCTTCTTAAAGCAGCAGCTCCTAGAAAGTGAGAACTGATTTTATAAAACATTCATTCTGAGGAGAATTAACACTCGTCTTCTCTAAACAAGATCACTGCTGATAATTTATTATTAAATAAAATATTCCTGGATTATAAAACTAATGGAGAGTAAAAATGTCTGCAAATTGGGTTCATCAGGTTCTACAGGTTTAGGATGTGAAATTCACAGTGAATAAAATTTCTACAGAAGAATAACATGAAGCCAGAGGGACAGATGTGCTGAGATTTTTGTGCATTTGAGGAAAAATCACAAAAAAAAGTGTAGAAATATTGGAAGTGTAACAGTTACATATTCTGCTCAATTTAATAAAGATTGTGAGATTAGCAGTCGTCAGTTTTACACGTTATTTTGTCCTCCTCTTGAAACCTGGTGTAAATTAGCACCATGTGTGTTGGAGCAGTTGCCAGGTCCCCGGTTTTAATGAGGAATTGAGCTACTTTTGACTCACCAGCATTGATTGATTTCTTTGGCTGTGGATTGGAGTTTGGACATTTTTACGTTCATTATTTTAATGATATCTGTATATTAAAACATACAGTAGTGAGCATGCACTGTGATCTCCTCTCATACACACAGCTATTGATCCTGTTCTCAACTTCAGCTCTGTGTTACTATATGAATGTATTTGAGTCAGTGGGTTTCCTCATAGACATTCTTTATTTATCACAAAATGTTTAATAATACGAGACCATTGTAGGATCTTAATGAAAGAACTATTGAGGAAAACTGCATGGTTTTAATACTGCTTGTCTATTGAACTGCTTCTGTAACACAGGTCTGGCAACCCTGTTCATAGCAGCTAGACAGAGACGTACTGAACGAACATTCACTGACAGAATAAACACTATTTCAGCTTTAAGAACAATAAAAACAACAACAAAAGGATTGTTGCTGTACCTTGAAATTTGTGTAAGTGCTTTTACCTCACTTTTTTTTTTATTTAAAAAATCTCATTTGATTTATTTAATTATTCACTTTTTCAGTCCTATGGCATTAACTTCTGGTTTTAGTTACAAATTCTATTTTTTAGATAATTTCTATTTCACTGCTGCTTTTAAACCCTGCAGCTCACACACGGTGCATTTAGTTTGTGTCCCAGGTGCAGTTTGTGTGATTAGTTACAATGTTTTAGTAAATTTCACAGTAATTTCAGATACATTGCAGTCGCATCAAGTCACGTTTTGTGCTGCAGCTTCTCACATACGTACATCTGACCCAAAGACTCTGTGATAAATCATCAGTGTGCAGTGAAAATAAACAATCTTCCTCCTCAGGACATTGATGATGAACCTAAAACTTCTGCTTCAGTCTCACTATTAGAGAATATGTCTTACTGAGGAGCAGGTCATGTGACTCTCAGAGAAATGATCTTACCTCAGTATCTCCAGTTTACAGAGAGGATTCTCCAGTACAGCAGAGAGACTCTTCACTCCTGAGTCTCCTAGTTTATTATAGGACAGATGCAGTTCTGTCAAGTGTGAGGGGTTTGATCTCAGAGCTGAAGTCAGAGCAGCACAGCCTTCATCTGAGACATAACAACCACTCAACCTGTAGAGAGACACAATGACACACTCATCAACAGATTTTTATCTTGGTTTATTTGCTACGATGACAACGTGTCTCATATTGGACTTTCTGCCCTCTCTTGACCAATCACAAGAGACAATAAAACAAAGTTACCAAGTACTTAATCTATCCTGCAGGACGACTTCTTATTTCATTTAAATAAAAAATATTCTTCAGGTTATGTAGTCGACAAAATTCATTAAATGGTAGATCTGCTCTGAGCGGGAAAAACACACTGCTTAAACACTCTTTTAGTAGATATGTAGGAACGCTCATTTTAGGATAATAAGACGCGTTTTAGTCGTGAATGACTCAGTCTTTTAACAAATCAGTTGAGTAAATGATTCAATGAGTCACAACACACAGAAAGACGATCACTTTTCACACGTATTGGTGTAACGATGTAATTTACAGAAAGGGCCAGTAAATGAATGTTTTTCGAGAAAAGATTTGATTCACTGAGATGACGTCACTCTTTGGCACCGCATTCACACAGGTATTCAAAGTCACAAATTCACTGTCACCAACCGTCGTGTGTCTGTAGAGGTATAGTCCCACTTTTATCAAATCATTTCTTTAATCATTATGGTGTACTAAATTACTGTTCTGTTATGTATTTACACACAGCGGTTAGCGTAACGTTAACTCACTTACTATCAAACATGTGTATTTTATTATTTACAAAATGTCTTACGTTTCTGACCAAAACTTTACCACTGTTCAGTGTCGAGGCCAGAAATTGAATAGAGGGTGGGCCTGGGTAAAACAGGGTGGGCACAGGTTAGAAAATAATACTCAAAAGCCAGCAGTCACTCAAAATAACTTATGTGACTGCAAAAAGTGGCCAAAGTGCTGAAAGTCTTTCACTCGATAGGTTTGTTCATTTGGTCACTTGTTTATGTAGCACACACACACACACACACACACACACACACACACACAGACAACAGAAAATTACAAAATGAAACTAGTTGTAGAAAATAGGCTGATAAAATGAGAGATGTTTGCACTGCTGTGTTTTACAGGAGCTTTTCTCATTAAAGACAACTACAAATCAATTTCAATGAAACACCAGCTACAGCGATCCAAAATGCTACAGCAGCCTATGTGAAATTAAATGACACATCTTGGGCAGCTTTCAATTAATAACAACACAAACATAAACAAATTCGTGTTGCACTGCCTTTCAACATTTTAACATTAGTCTACATAGACTACAACAGGTGAGGAATTGTGCAGATTCACCCTGTGAAGTGTCGTAGTTACATAAGCAGACAGAGACCAATAGGTTTATTGTGCTTAACTGGTAACATTTACAGGCCTAGCAGTGCAAACATAGAATTTTTTTATTCAAACATAACATTTTTTATAGGTTTTGATGTTAAATCATGAGGGAATATCTAAGAACTGAAATTAGGACAAAATATTGTTTCAGAAGAAACCGATAAATCACACAAACTGTTTCAGCTAAGATTTCTTTTAAATCTATTAGGAGAACCATTATAACTGTCGGATTATTATTTGGTTGTGGTGATATTTAAAATAATTTTATTCAACTGATGATTTTAACAGAAGAAATAGTCAGAATGGACCACTGCCCCATCAGATTTTTATTAAATAAATTCATTCAGAAAGTCTTCAGATTTTGAGTGAAAAAAGGAAACCAGGCCTACTCTAATTCCTGTGATTAAAGATGACGTGTACAGACACAGACATCATTTTGTTTTTATTACAGTTAAAATGACTTTGTTTTGGCGTTGCCCCATGCACTCCTCAACCAACTGCAGTTCTGTTCTTCATCTCTCAGATGAGTCCAATCTCCACTCTGACAGCGTGCTCCAGTGTTAACACAAACTGAAACACATTTCATCTTATTATATCCTCTGATTACAGTGCACGAGAGTCAGGGGGAAAAGACACGGTGTGGAGTCTGTTTCAGAGAAGCTAAACTCTTTATTGAGCACCGTGACTCAATGCAGCTTCTTAAAGAGATGATCTTACCTCAGTGTCTCCACTTTACAGTGAGGATTCTCCAGTACAGCACAGAGACTCTTCACTCCTGAGTCTCCTAGTTCATTCCCAGTCAGATCCAGTGTTTTCACAGTCAGATGCAGTTCTCTCAGATTGGAGGTTTCTGAGCTGAATGCTGAGACCAGAGCTGACCAACTTCTCACTCCAAGTGAATCACACCTGATACTGAAGGAAATAAAATAATACATAATGAACTAACACCAGTGCAAATTATCAAACAAGTCCTCACAGCTCTCACTGAACCTTCTCATTTTCATAAATGCTAAAAGTACAAACACAAGTTAGATAATATGCTGAAAGGGACACTCCAGCCAACATCTAATTTTTAAACATCAATACATCTGCTGTAAACATCACCAGGGCCGTTTCTTTCTATACGCTAGGTACTAAATTAGGCAAATACACACAGAAAAAGTAGAAACAGACCCAAAACCAGTAAAAAATAAATAAATTTAAAAAAGACTAATGAATTAGTTTGTGTCAATTTTTACACTTTATTACTTCCACTTGTTGATGTAATTAAAATGAATAAAATTAAAAAATAAAATTATTGAGTTAATACAGGATGTGATTTGCTCCGTATTCTCGTACACATCGTTTCATACATACACTAAGTCTCCACAGTGGTGAGAAACATAATAGTGAATAAAATGAAACCAATTTCACAAGAAATAGCAGGAAGAGAATATACATGTGCAGTGTGAGCTTGCATGTCAACATCATTGTTGCCCTGGTTACGGAAACTCAGTCACTCGGTTCTTAAAAACTGTCTTCAACACAAATTCCCAGTGAAACACAAGAGTCTGTGGAGGTACAGGTGTGAGAAGGGATACAGTCCTGTCCCTGAACACTCAAACTGTACAGTTTACTGTGGAGCAGGCGGCAGGTGATGATCATGTCCGAACGGCTAAAGAGCAGAGTGAATCACTTATTTCCTTTTACCTCAGATTTCCCATGAAGAGGATATGGCATGTTGCTCCTATTTAATACATTTTTATTTTATCTACTGAGTTTTCCTGAATACAATAAACTGAAAAAAATCACCATAAAAGAAAGGGTCTTAGTCTAACTAGTAACAGGGGCACTCTCAATGCTGAGTTAGTAATCAGGTGAACGTGATCTGGGAAGTGGGTCATGTGACTGATCATGTGGTGAAGTTTGTAGTTCCTTGTGCTGCTGGGAAATGGAGTTCAGTGCAGGTGTTTGGTTGTGGTGTGGAATTCTGGGAGTTGTTATGAAAGCAGGTGACTTAAGAATCATTTTCAGGTGCTATTAGGAAATATTTTGGGGTACTGTCAGTGTTAGCACCAAGCTGCCAGCTGCCACTGTAGGGCACCTGAGCAAGACCCTTAACCCTCTCTGCTCCAGGGGCTCTGTGTCATGGCTGACCCTGTGTTCTGACCCTAACTTCCTAACAAGCTGGGATACATGAAGAAAAGTATTTCACTGTGCTGTAATGTACACCAATCAGTCATACCTTTAAAATTACTGACAGGTGAAGTAAACAACATTGATAATTTTGTCATAATGGCACCTGTCAAGGGGTGGGATGCATTAGGCAGCAGGTGAGCAGTCAGTTCTCGAAATTGATGTGCTGGAAACAGGAAAAATGGGCAAGTGTAAGGATCCGAGTGATTTTGACAAGGGTCAAATTGTGATGGCCAGATGACTGGGTCAGAGCATCTCCAGGTCTTGTGGGTTGTTCCCGGTATGTAGTGGTTAGTACCTACCAAAAGTGGTCCAAGGAAGGACAACCGGTGAACCGGCAGCAGGGTCATGGGTGCCTAAGGCTCACTGATGCATGTGGGGAGTGAAGGCTAGCCCATCTGGTCCGATCCCACAGACGAGCTACCATAGCACAAATTGCTGAAAATGTTCATGCTGGCTGTGACAGAAAGGAGTCAGAACACACAGTGTATCACAGCTTGATGCGTATGGGGCTACGTAGTAGACCGGTCAGGGTCCCCATGGTGACCCCTGTCCACTGCTGAAAGCACCTAAAATGAAAATGTGAGCATCAGAACTGGACCATGGAGCAATGGAAGAAGGTGGCCTGGTCTGATGAATCAGGCTTTCTTTTACATCAATTGGATGGCCGGGTCCGGAAAAATTGAAAATGACACGAAAACATGAATTCTGCTAAAATATATAGAGTAAGTTATACAGTCCTTTATAACAGAATACTACTGTGGCAGTGGGGGCGTGGTTGAGCATCAGATGTGGACAGAGAGTGGGCAAGGAAACTGGCAGTGAACGCGTGATGCTTCTCACCTGTGCCTTGTTACCGGTACTTATGTGTGTTTCTCTGTAATTTTGTATTACAGCAATAAACATAGTTTTATATACCATGCGTCTGTGTAATTCCACTTCATGTATAACAAAAATTTTGTATAAAACCGTGAAGAAAAGAAATCTTCAAACTACAAAGATAAAATTAAAGATTCTAGATGTGAGTGTGAAATTGCCATGGTTTATTTAAATAAAAACACAAGATTTCCAAATATCCAACATAAAACCAGCATTACTGTGGTAATAATAAATCATAATATTAAGATCCTTTTTAATTAATACCTGTTCTTCACCTGTTCTTTAATCATTTGTTTATGCATTTTTTAATCTCTAATTTATCTATTTCCCAAAGTAGATGTTTGTCAAAGTGTTTTCAGTTTCTCGTTCTAACACTGTAACAGTAGAACAGTTATATTCAGCTTTACTTACATTGCTTTTCTGGAGGCTGCAATCACAGGCATCATCTTCAGAAGAACAGTTTCTGGTATCGTATCTGTACTGGTATATTTATTCAGGTCAAATTCTTCCAGATCCTGTGCTGATGTCAATAACACAAACACCAGAGCAGACCACTGTGAAGAAGAGAATTCACTTTGTTTTCCAGATTTCAGGTAGTGTTGGATTTCCTCCACTAGAGAATTATCACCCAGTTCATTCAGACAGTGGAACAGATTGATGGATTTCTCTGTAGGAAGATCTTCACTGATCTTCATCTTAATGTACTGAACTGTTTCCTCTATGCTCTGGGAGCTACTTCCTGTCTGTGCTACTAAGTCCTGTAAGAGTTTCTGATTGGACTTCAGTGAGAGACCCAGAAGAAAGCGAAGGAAAAGATCCAGATGTCCAGTCTGACTGCGTAAAGTCTGATCTACAGCACTATAGTGTACATCTGAGATTGTAATTTTTTCCATCCACCATTTAGAGACCTGATGCTGTAAAAGAACATTTCTCTTTTTCATCATGAATGTCAGGTGCACATACAGAGCTGCGAGGTGCTCCTGAATGCTCAGATGAACAAAGCAGTACACTTTACTCTGGTGAAGCCCAAACTCCTCTCTGAAGATCTGCGTACACACACCTGAGTACACTGCTGCTTCTCTCACATCAATGCCACACTCTCTCAGGTCTTCCTCATAGAAGATCAGGTTCCCTTTCTTCAGCTGCTGAAAAGCCAGTTTTCCCAGTTTAAGAAACATTTCTTCATCACTCTCCTGCTTCTTTGAGTACTTTACTCTTATGATGTTTGTCTGAATGATGAGGAAGTGTGTGTACATTTGAGTCAGAGTCTTGGGGATCTCTCCACTCTCTGCTTCACCCAACATTCTCTCTAGAACAGTGGCTGAAATCCAGCAGAAGACTGGGATGTGGCACATGATGTAGAGGCTTCTTAATGACTTCAGGTGTGTGATGATGTTATTGGCCAGGCTCTGATCACTGATCCTCTTCCTGAAGTACTCCTCCTTCTGTGGGTCATTGAACCCTCGTACCTCTGTGACTCGATGGACACACTCAGAGGGGATTTGATCAGCTGCTGCTGGTCGAGAGGTGATCCAGATGAGAGCAGAGGGAAGCAGATTCCCTTTGATCAGGTTTATCAGCAGCACATGCACTGATTCTGATTCAGTTACATCACACACTCTCACTGTCTTCTGGAAATCTAGAGGAAAACGACACTCGTCCAATCCGTCAAAAATGAACAGAACCTTTTCCAAACTGGACATTTCTGTTTCTTTTGTTTTATTAAAACAGACATGAAGGAGCTCCATCAGACTCAGTTTCTGGTCCTTCATCAGATTCAGCTCTCTGAAAGGAAGTGGAAATATGAGGTGGATGTCCTGATTTGCTTTCCCTTCAGCCCAGTCCAGAATGAACTTCTGTACAGAGACTGTTTTTCCGATGCCAGCGAGTCCCTTTGTCAGCACAGTTCTGATGGGTTCGTCTTGTTCAGATAAGGGCTTAAAGATGTCGTTGCATTTGATTGGTGTTTCCTCTGTTGTTGTTCTCCTGGATGCTGCCTTGATCTGTCTCACCTCATGTTCTTTATTGACTTCTCCACTGTCTCCCTCTGTGATGTAGAGCTCTGTGTAGATCTCATTCAGGAGTGTTTGGTTTCCCAGGTTTATTATCACTCCATTCAAACACTGAAACTTCTTCATCAGATTTAATTTGAACTTTTTCTGGAATTCATTCACAGCAGCAGATTCTGGGTCGTGCCTGTGAGATGGTGAAGTAGGAAGATGTGGTGAGACATGGGGTCGAACTAATAGCTATGATCTAATCACTCTGCAGTTAATAACAGCAGAGGGGTTTATAATACCAGTGTGTCAGTGTCACAGTCATGTTGTTGGTTCTGATCTTACCCTGTATCTGTGATGATGTTCTTTTCTATTCTGTCTCCTGCTCTCTGTGGAACACTGTGAACAAAAACTGTAGCTGTTAATGAAGATAACTTCCATCACTTAAACACTGTAGTCTAAACCTTTACTTTAATTTTGCTACATTAATTATTTTTGAGTGCATTAACATTCAGAAAACACAGTGTTAATCTGGCCCTGTTTTAATTCTAGGTATTCAAGATGATTTCCTGTATGGACCTTAAGGATGTAATAAATCACTTTGAATGAGCATGTAATGTTTTCTAAACAGAGGCAAGTACACAATTTTGTAAGAAATCTTGCCAGAAAGCACAACAGGTATAAAATGCCCAACTATAGCCAAGATAATATCACAGTCTGGATGTGACGCCGGTCCATCAGACATGGGGACAATTTATGTTAGCCAATCCACATAGTGGCATGTGTTTGGGAATATGGGAAAAGTGGGGGAATGGGGGCAGTGCTCACTAGATAATGGTACATTCCGGGATCTGAGATAACTAGCTGTGATGGTGTGATTGTGATGGATTTAGGGTTGCCACATTCTACTAGGAAAAAACAGGGGGCACTTACTTTTACCAACCCCACCCCACACTGCCCTTTCTTGGCATGTTACCTCAAAAACAAGTGGTTGAATCTTTGTAGGATTTATATGGAATTATCATTGTAATGTGTGGTCACAGCAAAGATCAAATGTTTAAAATTGTTTTTCTTCAGAAGCTTCCTGCCTGTTTAACATATATTTTAAAGGTATTTCAGGAATACAAATTAGTAACAAGGAGGTCTAGACTTCTTGGCGGCTTTTTATTTAGAGGCATCCCTGTCCATGACACTGAAGTCGAGTTATACCTGTTAAACTGTTAAAATGTGGCTGTTGTAAACCATTTTCCTGCTTCTGTAGTTAGACAAATGTGTTACTTGAACAATATCTAGACTCAGAGAAGAATGATGATTTGACATTCTATAGATTATTGAATTATAAATCCTTCTGTAAGCTGAACAAAGTTAGATAGATAATTGTCCATTATAGGCAACTCCTCAGTAAGAACCTGATTGATGTAGAGCTACACAGGTTTGTTAAAGCAATATAAATTAGGCATGTTAGTTTACTAGCAAGCTAAGCCTGTTAAATTATTAGCACAACAATTTTTTTTTATAGTTAGCTGCTTAGCTGAGATGAAACGACGGAGCAACTCGGACCACAATTATTCCTCTGAACTCCTGTAAAAACAACCATCTTCTGCTGGCTTGGAAAGGTTGATAGTATTCACAATGAGAGATTTTAGACAAAAAATTCTGGCATTTAAAAATCACTAAAGTCCTGCTATTTCTTGTTTGTAACTCAAGTTTCCACAAGTTATTACAATTCCACTGTGTTTTGTTTCCGGGAATATACGTCAGAGGGAGACATCAGATTGACGTGTCTCACTCAGAGGTCCAGATTGGTTGATCACAGTCGGGATTCCCAATGGTTTATTTATGTATTGGTGTATTGCAAAATCATGAATTCTGTTAAAATGCAGACAGTAAGCAATACAGTCCAGTACAACAGAATACTACATACCATGATATATAATATAATAAATTCTAGTTTTATGCCAGAATTTCCCTTTAACTGTGACTTTAGCAGTGACATTAACAGTGAGGAGATGTTACCTGTGTAGAAGTGAGGAGTCTTCATCTTTAAACTGCACAGGAATATTCATAGACCAATCACTCCTCATGGAGATACAGCTGGGTGCTGGTGATTCTGATCTCTCTCCCTGGAGTTTACTGCACAACATTATAGACAGTCCTTTACTGAGTTATATACACTCTTTACAGTTTTAACTACACTCTAAAAATAGTTCAGTGGCTTTGTAAATATCACAGTAATAAAAAGCTTTATTACCTTAATAAAATCTCTGAATATCACTTAAGTGATTGAGTTGGACATACCAATACATAGAGTTGGGGTAGTCGATCCCGGACTCGGAATTGAGTCCAATTATGAACAAACTTGGACTTGTCACGCACACTAGTAAATTTGACACGGACTCTGACATTTTGGACTCTGAAATTTTTCCGAGTACAGTCGAGTCCACGTCATGTGTAACACAGGGGCGTAACCTGGCCTGGGCATTGGGGGCTGTAGCCCCGAATAATTTTCCACTTGTTTGTCACTACGTAACTGAACGTCAGTAAAAGAAGACTGCCTGAAATTTTGTATCTTCAGTGAACGGAGGTGAGACCAATCAGACAGGGTTTACAGGAAAATACATGGAAATACTTGTGTCCTGATGGCTGACAGCCCTCAATTCCGCCAAATGCTAGCTCACTGTCCGTGTGAGGAAAAATGGATATACACTGATTTTTTTAAAAAACAGTAAATATGTTGAAACTGAAACAGTAACATCCTCTAATGCTGAGCAGGAAAATAAGGTGTGTAAATGTCTATATGAGTTTGTGAACATGTATATGTGAACATGATATGAGCAGAGCATAAGGACAGATAACGCACTTTGCATGGCACTGTAGCAGCTAAACCCATACAGTGATAGCATAGTCGTGCATCCCATTGGCTAGCGACATCAAACTAGCCTAGTCTCGTGTTACATTGCCAAAAAGTTTGACATTTCAGTCTGGTAGAGACATATTTTATGATAAATCCAACTTTTTGTCCAATTTTCAAATTTTTTAAGCAATTATCCCTCACATGCAAGACAAAAATGCATGCAAACAGGCTATTTAGAAGTATGTTTTAAAAAGTGTTATTTGATGGTGTCACAATCTCCCCTGCAGATGGCGCTGTAGCTGCAACATGCAGAGGGAGCCGGAGGGTGGGCGCGTGCTCGAGATTACGTAATAAGGATTGTTTTCTATGGACACGTGCCTTTGTTTTGGTTTTGTTCTCTTCCTGTTCAGGTATTGGTTGATGTTCGAGGGTGTGTCATTATTGGTTCCAGCTGTCTGTACTCAAGTGTGATTATGTTTGATATTTAAACTCCTTGTGTTGCTGTGCACGCCACGCAGTATTAAATGAAGGTATAGGTGAATACGTTTAAGTATGCCATGTCTGTGCTAGCTACCTTGATGCTAAGCGGCCGTGTTTTCGTGTCCTGTTCTTGTTCCATGCCTCAATTCTAGTTTCATGTACAGACCTTATATCTGCCAGATTAGACAGTGTTGCATCTGTATGGACTGTTGTTTAAGAATAAAGACTTGAACCTGCAATTGCTTCCGTACGAGTCCCGTTTCGTAACAGATGGAGAACAATCTGGGTTCAACCCCAGATGATTAACAGGTTCAGCTAACGCCCTTGGTGTAACATGAAAAGAAAAAGAAAAAATAAATAACAACATAAAGTTAAGATATCAAGAAATTAATTAATCTCCCTGCTTGACCAGGGGCTTTCTGTGCCACACACTTGAAACGTGCACACAGAAATCCAGCTCATCATGCGAGTACGAAGTGAGATCTCTTTTTAGCGGCTTATTACGCTTGGACGGTCAAATAAATACACACGCATCATGTCAAAATGCAGATCTGGCTGAGTATTCATTCAAACACAGTCAGTTTTGTCTTAAGTGTATGTAAACAGTTGGGAAAAAAATTGGAGGTGTGTCAGTACAGTATATTGGATTTGCACATTAGGTCTTAAAGTGACAGCAGTCTAATAAACCTGCTGCTGTGTGTGTCATTAATGTTCATCAAACAACAAAAGACAAAGAGAAAATAACTCACTCATTTGACTGAATAACCTGAATAAATTTGATAAGAATCACTGTATATGTCACACAGTTAAGTCTATTTTATTTTACATTTAATTGCTTTATTCAATTTCCATAGTATTTCTTACTTGAATACTACTGATAGACCTAACTGAGAAAACACATCGTTATCGCGAAATATGATTGTAGTCATATCACCTGCCCCTAAACATTAGCATTTGGTGGCTCCAGTCTTGAATTTCGCATAAAATGTGAAATGTACTCCTTAATATAGTAAATATCATAAACCCTGCTGATAGGGTTTTATTGTCATTTTAGGAATAAAAATGAAATAAAGTTACAAGAACAGAGCTTTGTTCAGAAATGAGTTTGTTGTCATTCATAGAGAGATTAAAATCAGTGATAAAGCATGAAGCTTGTTATGACATGCTGCTATATGTAAATCTACTCTGTCTCTCTCAGTCTGTATAACTGTGGGGGAGAGGCTAATCATTGAAATGTTAACTTGAAGACACAATATAATGTGATACAATAACAAAACAGGTTCATTTGTATTTTCATACACTTGTAATATAATAAAAGTTCTACATATACCTCTATATCCTTTTTTTCTTTGAAATAATATTTTGATAGGAAACTAGTCATGGTGCTGATGACATGAAATAAAAATATTAAATGGAAATGGCAAGATGTAATAGTGATATTTTTTGTTACATTTTTGTTGCCATTGGTTTGTGAAAGTTAAAATATTAATTTAAACAGCTCAGTGTTGTGTTTACAATTGCAATTTCAAATCTTTTTTTAATTGAATTACTTTCTGCACTTGGCCGAACTCGACTTGGACTTGAGTCTGACTTGAGTCGGACTCTATTGGTTAAGGACTTGGTATCGACTTGAACTCGACAAAGGTGGACTCGGACCCAACATTACCAATATAAATGCTTAAAAATCCAACAGTCTAAAATTTACATCTATTATTTAAGTTTATTTCACAAAAAGAAATTACCGTTTGACTAACAAATTATATTTTTAAGATATATTTAATATTTTTGGCAAATTTCAACCAAAATATTTGAGAATGGAGTAATTATACAGATCAGTTTCAAGAAATACATTAATACTCATTCCATATCAATATTCTTTATCTTTAACAAGAACTTATGAAATTGAGTAAGTTACATGTATAAACATCATGTCGTAGACACAATTAATATTCGGCAAAGAGAGGGAAATATGCTTTTCTATCTGTGCCACATGTGGCAACGAGCAAGGAAACACAATGGTGAGAACCACCTGGAAGACTCCTTGCAAATCCTGGTAAGAAGCCAGCGAGAAAAGTTAACAAAATATTGACTGTGTCTTCGTGCATACATAACTATAGGTGTAATTTTCTGAATACTGTCTCAGCCATGCTGTCATATCACAGATAGCAAGGAGACGTCGATTCAATGTCTATTTTTTAGTTGTATAGGTCAGTATCAGTCATCAATTAATTTTCAACGTTGAATCAACATTCACTGTTTGGTCGGTTCATCAGAGCGTGATCAGGTTGAAAATAAAACATCTATTCATCGAAACAAGGCTGATTCTACAACATATAACGACGACCTATCACTGAATGTTAAAGGCTTTCCACATTTGTAAGCTTTTCTATTTAACCAGGGGTATTTGTAAATGCATGGATAAAACATGCATGGTGCAGAATAACACTGTCAAATCAAATCCCGGACAAATCCTGTCATCTACTGACACTAATGTTGTTCCACACTTGTATATCTTCTTTTGTGGAACAAGTGAAGACAAAAATCATACAGTTTTCTTCAATTCAGCTCACTGTTTTTGTAGAATGAACAATGACTACGTTTACATGGACAGCAATAATCTCAGTGTCACGTAAATACTCCACATGACTTAATTCGATTTGTGTTTACTTTGAGTATGATTTTAGTCGGATTAGGGTAATCAATAATCGCTGTTTACAAGGTAGTTTCTTAGAGTATTGTCTTAATTGGGTTAATATCTGATTATTGTCCATGTAAATGTTCTGAGTGTTACATATGTCATTTGCAAAGTAAGCCAGTTTGAGTTTAGACTTAATATCATGTGTTACAGTGCATCCTGGAAGTATTCACAGCGCTTCACTTTTTCCACATTTTGTTATGTTACAGCCTTATTCCAAAATGGATTCAATTCATTATTTTCCTCAAAATTCTACAAACAATACCCCATAATGACAACATGAAAGAAGTTTGTTTGAAATCTTTGCAAATTTATTCAAAATAAAAAACAAAAAAGCACATGTACATAAGTATTCACATAAGTGCCATGACACTCAAAATTGAGCTCAGGTGCATCCTGTTTCCACTGATCATCCTTGAGATGTTTCTACAACTTGATTGGAGTCCACTTGTGGTAAATCCAGTTGATTGGACATGATTTGGAAAGGCGCACACCTGTCTATATAAGGTCCCACAGTTAACAATGCATGTCAGAGCACAAACCAAGCCATGAAGTCCAAGGAATTGTTTGAAGACCTCCGAGACAGGATTGTATCGAGGCACAGATCTGGGGAAGGGTACAGAAACATTTCTGCAGCATTAAAGGTCCCAATGAGCAAAGTGGCCTCCATCATCCATAAATGGAAGAAGTTTAGAACCACCAGGACTCTTCCTAGAGCTGGCCGCCCAGCCAAACTGAGTGATCGGGGAGAAGGGCCTTAGTCAGGGAGGTGACCAAAAACCCTATGGTCACTCTGACAGAGCTCCAGTGTGTCTCTGTTGAGAGAGGAGAACCTTCCAGAAGAACACCCATTTCTGCATCACTCCACCAATCAAGCCTGTATGGTAGAGTGGCCAGACGGAAGCCACTCCTCAGTAAAAAACACATGACAGCCCGCCTGGACTTTGCCAAAAGGCACCTGAAGGACTCTCAGACCATGAGAAACAAAATTCTCTGGTCTGATGAAACAAAGATTGAACTCTTTGGCCTGAATGGCAAGCGTCATGTCTGGAGGAAATCAGGCACCACTCATCACCTGGTCAATACCATCCCTACAGTGAAGCATGGTGGTGGCAGCATCATGCTGTGGGGATGTTTTTCAGCGACAGGAACTGGGAGACTAGTCAGGATCGAGGGAAAGATGAATGCAGCAATGTACAGAGACATCCTTGATGAAAACCTGCTCCAGAGCGCTCTGGACCTCAGACTGGGGCGAAGGTTCATCTTCCAACAGGACAACGACCCTAAGCACACAGCCAAGATAACAAAGGAGTGGCTACAGGACAACTCTGTGAATGTCCTTGAGTGACCCAGCCAGAGCCCAGGCTTGAACCCGATTGAACGTCTCTGGAGAGATCTGAAAATGGCTGTGCACCGACGCTCCCCATCCAACCTGATGGAGCTTGAAAGGTCCTACAAAGGACCTTTGGGATAAACTGCCCAACAATAGGTGTGCCAAGCTTGTAGCATCATACTCAAAAAGACTTGAGGCTGTAATTGGTGCCAAAGGTGCTTCAACAAAGCATTGAGCAAAGGCTGTGACTACTTGTGTACATGTGCTTTTTTTTGTTTTTTATTTTTAATAAATTTTCAAAGATTTCAAACAAACTTCTTTCATGTTGTCATTATGGGGTATTGTTTGTAGAATTTTGAGGAAAATAATGAATTTAATCCATTTTGGAATAAGGCTGTAACATAACAAAATGTGGGAAAAGTGAAGCGCTGTGAATACTTTCCAGATGCACTGTATACTTGTCAAATTTGAGAAATAAATGTTTGATTAAAATGTTCATGTGTGTACAGTTGTTTTATGTTTTATCATTTGGTTTCATTAGATAATTTGACCTCAAGTAAAGTACTCCTGGAGTAAAGGGTAAATACAGTTTAAAAAAGTAACTGTAACATTTATTTTGATAATTAATAGTCCAGTATCAATTAAATTCATTTAAAAAGATTTAGTAAATGTAGCACATTCATTTTGTTAAATAACAGTAATTTTCTGTTACATCTATGTAGGGATGGGCGATATTTTATCGTTTGCGATATGCGGTAGAAATTCTCCCCACGATAAGAATGAGTCTTCCCGCAATAATAACGATAAAGCCTAGTTGATTACGTATTTCTCTGTGCGACGGTGTGTGACCCATTTGCAGCTCACGTGCAGAGCGAAAACAAGTACGGCGGAAGGCGGACATGAAGCTGAAGAGGAGTTTATCGCTAAACGAGGAGCTACCACTACAATCTGGAACTGGTTTGGTTACAGAAAATCAGTTTTACTTTTTGATCAGTGGTTCTCAACACAGGGGGCAGAGATCGGAAGGGGGCGCAAATAGTTTTCAAGAAAGAAAAAAAAAACAGACGGGCATCATTTGTGTATTTTATTGCTTTCTAAATAGAATGTGTATAAATGAAAAACCCTGTGTTCCCTCTCCCTCTGTATTTACTTTTTGCTGGGGAGAGGCAGAGCTTAGTCTGCCTTTTATCTAGCCGTCAGTGCAGACCAGTGTTGCCAACTTAGCCACTTCAGACCCCTTTAGTGACCAAGAGGATTTTTTTATTTTTTTTGACAAAAAAAAGGACCTAGTGACAAATCTAGTGACTTTTTGGACAAGCCTTAGCAACTATCCAAATGTGGCCTGTACTGTTCTGCAAGTGTGAGGTCTTGCTTTCCTGCTGCACTCTCACCTCTCTCTGCATCTGCTCTGTTCAGTGAGGGGCTAAGAGCCGGAGCAGCACATCCCTGTGATCGCACTGCAGCTGACATAAATGTGAATGTAAAAATAAGCAAGCGCACATGTCCCACTGACTGATTTAACAATGTCCTGGATCACGAGATGCGCCCTTCGTCCCAATTTGCATAATTTGTATGCGAATGTTTTTAGAATCCAAGAAGAATGATCTGACACATGTTTTACATATAAAATAATACACATTATTACAGCCTAGTTCTCTTTTTCAAAGTAGTTCTAGTGTTCAGAAACACTTTTGATCGTTCATGTTCCATACCGCTCCGTTATATAGTTTTATAAAATTTATTTAAAAAATCACAAGTTATGATTGGGGAAGTGTGCCACATGCTTGGGGAGGCTTGGGGGGGCTCAAGTTACAAAAGGTTGAGTCCCTCTGTTTTAGATCAATGTTTGTATTTCTGAGGCTCTCAAGACTGCATGCAGCTGTCACTTGTAGCCAAAAACAGTGGCGCATGGCACGATATTTATATCCTCACTGATATCGTTATCGCAATAAATACCAGAAGATCTTGTGATATAGTTTTAAGTCCATATCGCCCATCCTTAAATCTATGTAGCTTTTCAATTCTATCTACTCATTTTTATTGGGGGGTTTTGACTTGGGATTACTACTGCATTGACTTAGGATTTTAATTATATGTACTCAATTTTATATGTAATGGTAATAAATACAGTTATTCAGATTTACTTATTTTTTTATTTATTTACATTTACTCAAGTCATAAGGTATATTTCAGTGATTTCACAGCTTTAAAATTTACTTAATATTTTAAGAGTAAAAATGTTTTACCATAAATATTTGAGTACATCACAGTTTAGGTTTGTAGAGTGTGAATTCTTCATTTAATGAGGACTTAATTTTACTTTCAATGAGCTGAATCTTAGTACTTAGATTGCCATCCCACTTATCTAATGGAATTTCCCTGTGACATTAGCAGTGACATTAACAGTGAGGAGATGTTACCTGTGTAGAAGTGAGGAGTCTCCATCTTTAAACCTCAGAGGAAGATCCATAGACCCATCACTCTGCATGGAGTTACAGCTGGGTGCTGGTGATTCTGATCTCTTTCCCTGGAATTTACTGCACAACATTATAGACAGTCCTTTAGTCATTTATATACACTCTTTACAGTCTTTAACTAACTTGTTAATTTAATGACAACTTAATTTTTCTTATATTTAATGGAATCCAACGTTTAGCATTCTTAGTGGTGATTGTTAGCATTACATTAACAGTAAAACTTATGCAAAGTTAATCCTTTCATATGTACTTAATAAATAATTTAGATGGGAATATTCAATGACATGGTAGGTTACCTGGTTTCTGAGTGTGGAGAAACATTATCCGTGTCCAGATCAGGAGTCTCCATCTTTGAATATTAGTAAAGTTTGCAAAAACACAGTTGAGTCCTGAAGAGTCTGATCTCTTCTGCTGGAATGGCTCACACTCCTAGAAAACACACAAACAAATGTACAATTAAATGTTACAACAATTTTCACTTTTTGTATAATTTTGACAGATGCATTAAAATCATAAGCTCCCCATTCACATATCTGAACTGTCTGGTTATATTATGGTGGTATATGTATATATGTATGTTTATTACTGAACACTATGTGAAACTAAGGAACTTGGTTATAATCTAAACATTAACTTCTCTGTAATAGAGAGATAATCCACAAGAATAATCCAGAAAACAGGCCAGGGTCTATAGCACATAATACCCATCACAGAGAGTTGATAGTCTGAACTTAAATGCATGTTAACATGGGCAAAACTTCACAAAGATTATTTGAGAAATGGCAAGCTTATCCCTTTAACAGGCACACAATTAAATACTTGTGCAAAAATGTACTTAATTATTGGATCAGAATTTCATTGACTGTTTTCAAATTCACACTTTAGATTAGGAGTTATGGACATCTAATGGCCAGTTGAGTTTCCTGTTTAAGGTAATAACCAAAGCGCATATTAAACACACTGGACCAGTAGTATGGTTTTACTTTTTGAAACTACAAATTTAATTCATTTTGATTGTAAACTTTTTCAACTGCACATATTTTTAGGTATTTAGTCTCTCACATACCCTATAGAAAACAAACTAACAAATACAGCAAAATAAACATATACTATACATCTTTTACACATAGTTGGACTTTATTCTACATATTTTTGTAGAAAAAAATACATGACACCCTGATGTTGACACTCGCTTACTGAGATAGGAGCTACACCGGGATCTTGCTCAATTGCATTACTATTATTATTTTGCTTTAAAAGCACTAAGGCCATAAGTTAACTAAGCTAATTGGCACTTGTGGTTTTGTAGATAGCTGAGCACACACTGTTTCTCCTTCATCTCGTAGGATATGATGTATATATACACTGGTGTATTTTATAAAGATACAAGATTCCTCTCCCTCCAGAATGTTTCATTTTAGCAGCAAGAAAACTGGTTTGTTGTCAAAAGTGGAATGATAGGTGCACCACACATGTTACTATGGCAACCAGTAGGAATGCCTACTGGTGACTTCATGGTACAGTGACTGCGACTTGCAGAGATAAAATCTGTGTATGTGTGAATGTAGCTTTAAGTGTTTGAATGTCCTCCTTTACTTTTTCTGAATATCCTGATTTGTTTGAATCGCTCGCTGTTAGTTTTTTTTTCTTTCAGTCATTGAATTTGAAACTGTTTTAATTCTTTTAACCTGAATTTTTGACAGCTTGAATTTGAATGTTTCCCTCCAAGCATTAGACTACAAATTCAGAATCACATTGTGCCTATTGACACACGACTTCTGCTTCCAGACCACAGAAATGTGAGGAAATATACTTTTAAAATAGTTTTTTTTCCCACCCTGATAAAATTATATTCCCCAAACATTCTGGATGTTTAATTCATGAGAAATTGAAGAGAGCAAGATGAAATCCCTATAGAGTACATACACCATAAAAAACCTGTTTTACTGTTTTACCTGCTGCAGATTTCCTACAGCTGAATTTACAAGAATTTTATTCACAATATATCATCATTATTTTTATATAAAGTCATTTATAATAAAGAAATCACTCACCTTTAGTTAATAGTCCTTGTTGTGTGACATTAATATCACTGTTTCTAACTTTTTCCAACCGCTCCACAAAATGTACTCGAGTCTGAGAGAGAGATGCTTTCACTTTATGAAGGAGGATTCATTACAGGTGACGAGTCGTTTGGGAATGAGTCGACTCTTTGTGCCAGATCTTTTGATGAACGTTGCGAGCTGACTCGCAAATCTAAACTCTGTAATCTGTCCTTCTGCTGAAACTTCATCAGTATTATGTTCTCATGTTTAGTGACTGTACTATCTGTACTGTGTTTTTCATATTTTGTGTTTGTCCATGATTGTTCATTGTTTATGTAGGATATTATTGTATTGCTATTGTAAAGTGTCCTTGAGCTCTGGAAAGGAGCTAGGCTATATACATGAAACAGTATTATTATTATTATTATTATTATTATTATTATTATTATTATTATCTATTGCATTTAATCACCTACAGTGCAACATCCTAGCAGTAATTTATCCTTTTTGTAAAGAGACTGCGGTAAAGTTAGTTTCACATTCACATACTCAGATTTCTGTCTTCAGTAGCTTCAGAACAGTAGCTCAAAAAGGTTAAAACATGTCAATTACTGTTCAGCTGAACCAAAATAATCAGCTACAACTTATTTATTTTTCTAGTAATTGATGCTGTGTAAAAATCCAGAGAGAATATATATTCTACTTCTCTAGAATGTACTACATGCTTCACATTTGCATTTACATTTATGCCATTTAGCAGATGCCCTTATTCAGAGCGACTTATCAATAAGTCTCTATCAATAAATACATCCTGACACTGATTCACCAGGTCACAGACCAATAATACCATCAGACTAAAAACTCTGTTGGCGGGTAATATAGTAAGAAAAGCTTCTCTTTTTTTCAAAGTTCAAATTTAAGTACTTTATGAAGAGGTAGGTCTTTAGACGTGGTTTGAAGACTGCCAGTGACTCAGCTGTACAGACTTCTAGGGGAAGTTAATTCCACTACCTAGGTGCCAGAGCATAGTAGAGTCTTCATGCACGTCTTCCTTGTACCCTGAGAGTTGGTGGGACCCGTCAAGCAATACTAGAAGATTGGAGGGAGCATGGTGTAGTGTGGGGTGTGATAAGTGCTTTGAGGTAAGTGGGAGCTGGTCCATTTTTGGTTTTGTAGGCAAGCATCAGTATTTTAAATCTGATGTGGCCTACAGTCAGCTACAGGAAGCCAGTGGAAGGAGCATAGCAATGGGGTGGTGTGGGAGAACTTAGGAAGTTGAAAACAAGTCATGTAGTGGCATTCTGGATCAGTTGCAGAGGTCTAAAGGCCATATTTACTGGCTGATATTGCATGAGGAGTGTTCGCATTGTAAACAAGAAACCGTATTGCATCTTGGGGTAGTTTTGTGTAACCCCACCACTGGGTAAATGGCTGGGTCATTTTCACTGACAATTGAATCAATGCACCTCTCCCCCACCTCGAAGCATCAGCATGGCTCCTTGGGTCAAATCAACACAGTTTGAATTCACCTCAGGTGGAGGTAGCGGTTTTTCACACAAAAAGACTATTAGATTTATTTGGAGAAACACATTCACTTTTTTATGTTATTACAATTTAAACACATGTTGTGTTATATTATCCAATAAATGTGTTAAAAAAGAAAAAAATCACAAAACTGATCAACACATGTTAACTTATTGTCCAATCACGTTGCGGACTGCGCTGCTGACGTCATCCAAGTCGTGATCATCCAAGTCTGAACTCGCCTCAAAGTGAAAGTTTGTGTATACCACATGGACTCATACACAAAATACACCATAATTGAAAGCTCAATAGCATTTGAATGGAATGACTTAAAATCACAATACTTACTGGAAAGTATTCATCTAAGTGTCAGCTATAACACACATCATTTAGATTTTTGACATTTTACAAAATATACTATGAAATCATATGTAAATATTGGCATGTATTTCACTACTGAATAGGCTCAGACACAAAATATACCATAATTTAAAGCTCAATAGCATTCAAAGGGAATGACTTTGACAGTCACACAACCAACTGTAAAGTGTTCGACTAGGTGTTAGGTATGACACACATAACGCAATGTAACGCAATTTCTCAGTTTAAGCCCAAAGGCATTTGTCCATATTTTGTAGCTAACAACTAACCAACACCCTTGGAGATTTGTAAAAAGATGCATCTGCGTCCCAACTTTTTTGAAATTGGGGTTGTATTTATCTTATTTCTGAAAGATTCCTGGGAAAAGGATTTAGGTATTCAGATAACCAACGAGGACTGGATAAAGTCTATTAAGGTTATAAATACATGCTCTATTAACTCAAGGTACCAACAAATTCAATATAAAGTAGTACATAGGCTTCATTATTCTAGGACTAAGCTTAACAAATTCTACCCCTTCAGCTCCTGTAGCTGTAAAAAATGTAAATCTGCCGAGGGCTCCCTGGGACATCTCTTTTGTTTCAGATTTTATACAGGCATATTCTTGTGACCTCTCCCCTGACATAGCAATTGCTGTTTTCAGCTGGTCTGACTCTCTTCTTAGCTTTGGCCATCAAATTCAAAAAGTCGTCCAATATGGAATGGTGGTAGCTAAAAAAACATCCTTTGTCTATGGAAAAAGACATCAAAGCCACTTTTTAAATCTTGGCTGTCTGAACTCTTTACCACTTTGCATATACAGAGACTCAGACACAACTTCTCTGGTAACATTGCTAGTTTTGAGGCCACCTGGGAACCATCCATCCATCCATCTTCTACCGCTTACTCTTTTTCAGGGTCGCGGGGAACCTGGAGCCTATCCCAGGGAGCATCGGGCACAAGGCGGGGTACACCCTGTACAGGCCACCTGAGAACCCTGTCTTAAAAATCTATCAATAAGTTAGGCACCCCTTTACGGCTTTGAAAGTCTCCTGTACATCGGCTGTCCACTTGAACTTGCCATGGTCTTTCTTGGCCAGGGAGCACAATGGGGCAGCCAGGGTACTAAACTTATTCACAAATCATCCAAAGCAGTAAATCCCACAAAACACCGGACCCCCTAGACCGAGGACGGCAGAGACCACTCCTTAACCACTTTTAATTTGGTGGGATCCATATTCAGCTCCCCATGAGATACAACAAAGCTCAAGAAGGAGATGGTGGTGACATGGAACTGTGACTTTTTGAGCTTGAAATATAGGTGGTTCTGCAGGAGGAGCTGAAGAACCCGGCAGAAATTAACCACATCCTCTTCTACCGAGTTGCTAAAGATGAGAATATCGTCTAGGTAGACGAAATCATAGTAATTCAATGTCTCATGGAGGGTCTCATTTGTAAAATGCTGGAAGGCAGTAGGAATGTTCATCAGGACAAAGGGCATCACTAGGTAGCCTTCATGAATGCAGTCCCCTGCATGAATTCCCTTCATGAATTCCCTGCATGAATTCATCCCCTGCCCTGATGTGGACCAAGTTATATAAACTGTG
The DNA here is from genome assembly GCF_023375685.1 of Ictalurus furcatus. Taxonomy (NCBI): domain Eukaryota; kingdom Metazoa; phylum Chordata; class Actinopteri; order Siluriformes; family Ictaluridae; genus Ictalurus; species Ictalurus furcatus. The sequence goes on from NC_071273.1 coordinate 5,372,392, forward strand.
TAAATCTAATTCAAATAGATCTTGGCCTGCTGCAGGTGATCAAAGGCCAAATTCTTCAGGGGCAGGCAGTGTCGGTCCTTTTGTGTGAACATGTTTATTCCTCGATTTTTTCTTCACAAAGAAGAAGCCTTCCCTGCCGGTGAATAAACCCCAGAGATAAGGCCTCAATTGAATGGCCTGTGAGGTGACAATGTTTGGGCCTTGCACTTGCAGAATACCTCTTGGAAATCCCAATAATCCTCTGGTATCCTTGACAGGTCCACCGGTTCTCTTATGTTAGAGGAGGAGTTGCCCATGCCCCTGAGGCAATTCTGTGAGCATTTGGAACCCCATGCATAGACCGAACCATTGGGCCAGTCAATCCCATATGCTTCCATAACCAGGGGAAACCAAATACGAGGTGTAGCTTGGGGACCCTGGTAACATATAGGGGTAATTGTTCCGATGGTGATCCCCTATACGTAGGGTGAGTGGTATTGTTGGGGCCGGAAAGTTACGGGGCCGGAAGCCAATGGCCACCCATTCAGAGCAGAAACAGGTATAGGTTGTGAGAGGGCCTCCAAGAGTAACCCCAGGCTGTGGGCTAAGCCCTCTTCTCTGAAATTGCCTCCAGCCCCTGAATCAAAAAACCCTCTATCTGAGAGAGCCCTGGTCTTTTAACAGCTTATGTGGGCAGGGGTCTGGCTTTTCTTATTTGGTTCCCCAACACCATGTCTGTTCCTTTCTCAAAAGCTTATGTAATGGTGCCAGTAGAATGGCAAGTTTTGGAAGAAAACTGTTGTAATAATTTAATAGTCCCAGGTAAGCTTTCAGTTCCATTACTGCTAGGTGTTGCTGCTTCCTTCACAGCTTTGACTTTTTCTGGAACAGGATGAATCATTGTGGTGTCCACCCTGTGTCCCATATTTTATGTACAAATGCTCTCACTCCAGAATGTTTAATTTTAGCAGCAAGAAAACGGGTTTATTGTCAAAAGTGTAATGCTAGTTGCACCACCCACTGATAATTGTCTCTATGGCAACCAGTAGTAGGAACACCTACTGCCGACTTCATAGTACAACAACTGGTGACTTGGAGTGATAAAATCGCTGTAGGCACTTTAGAACAGAACTGTGGTCAGGGCCGGAATGGGGCATCAGCTTTCAGAGACGCAGTTTGACACTAGACTGCACCCACTCTCTTTTTCACCCCACTCACTTCTTGTGGTACACCTCCCCTTTCTGCCACTCCTCACACCCCTACTACTGTCGGTCTGCTCATGAAAAGTCACCTGTTATAAGCCTCAAATAGGGGAGGGACAATATTTTAATAGATACATACAAAACAATTATAACTATGAAATGAAAAGTGAAATCACATAAAATGATTCCCTACTGCTGACATACAGTGATATACAGTTGTAATTTCTTTGGATCATTGTATAACATTAATAATTGAAATTGAGAGACTGACACACTGTACACCACAAATGTGGAATGGTTTCCCACTCAGAAAAACCTTGTTGAGAAGACATCTGAACAATGAGATTTGGTTGGAAAGTGAAAGGTGAAAAGTTTCAGTTGAAAAGTCTTTTTCAGGTCATCCCTCTAAGTCTAAATTTAGTTGCAAGATCAAAGTTGAAAAGATGTCTTTATCAGGCTATTTTGAATAATTTGAATTCAACCTAATTTCAACCATGAATTCACGATTACAGATTACAGTGGTGCTTGAAAGTTAGTGAATTTTCAATAATTCTGCATCAGTATGACCTAAAACAACATCCGATTTTCCCAAGTCCTTAAAGTAGATAAACAGAACCCAATTAAACAAATGAGACAAAAAAATTATACTTTGTCATTTATTTATTGATGTGGCAAAAATATGTGAATCTTTGCTTTCAGTATCTGGTGTGACCCCCTTGCAGTAATTAGTGCAACTAAATGTTTTCAGGAACTGCACATCAGCTTGGAGGAATTTTAGACCATTCCTCTGTATAGAACAGCTTCAACTCTAGTATGTTGGTGGGTGTCTTCATATGAACTGCTTGCTTCAGGTCTTTCCACAACATTTATATTGGATGAAGGTCAGGACTTTGACTTGGTCATTCCAAAATATTAACTTTATTCTTCTTTATTCATTTTTGGTAGAAAGACTTGTGTGCTTAGGGTCGTAGTCTTGTTGCATGACCCACTTTCTCAAACACTTTCAAAAATGTGTTTTGAAGATGGCTACTCACAAGAGAGTCACCGTTGCTCACAGGACCAGTGTTGGAAGCTTACCTGGCAATGGATGAGGAGCAAGCAGAGGTCTGCAGTAAACTGAGAGCAGCATGAGATGACCAGATTTTTTCCTGTTTGTCCTGTAAACTTTATCATTCTGGAACAAGACTTGCTTGTATTATTTGAGCTGTTACATGCTATCAAAGACTGTGATGTTGAATCTGACAACTTTGCTAATATCCATATCAATGATGCCCGTTGTGTTACTACACAGGCCCAAGCTAAGGTAGGTCTGCAGCCATTGCCAGACTTGGATGATACTCTGTTACAAGGTGAGACCAAAGGCCCAGGAAAAACATGGCAACAATTGCATATCACCAAATATCTGGATGCTCCAGTCCCTGAATCTTCTACGGAAGTACTCAAGGTCAGTGTCTGAAGGATTCGAGAGATCATTGGGGAGTTGCAAAGGAGTGATGCATCACTGAAATCTTTATTTGACAATGCTGATGAAGCATGAAAGTATGTTGTTGAAAAGAAGTATGTTGTTGTGAATGGTGTGATAATGATATTAAACATTAGGTTGTCCCTACATGTTGCTGACCACTTGTTTTGCATCTTGCACACAGAATAGCCTGGGCAGGCCATTTAGCACTGCAGAAAATATACGCACGCATCAGTTCACATTTCACTTGGCCATCCATGGATACTGGGACAAGTGGCTGCCGTTTGTGATGTTTGCCTATAGGGAGGTACCACAGGCTTCAACAGAGTTTTCACCATTTGAATTACTGTATAGATGGCAGGTGTAGGGGCTGCTGCCAAGAGAAACCAGGTACTCTACCATAGAGAAGGAATGTATTGCCATCAAGTGGTCCCTCAATAGCCTGAGATATTACCAACTCGGCAGAAAGTTTGATCTGGAAACAGATCATCAAGCCCTGACTTGGATCCATACAATGAAGGATTGTAACCCCAAAGTGACAAGGTTGTACCTACCATTACGGCTGTTCAGGTTCAAGAATCGCCATAGACCAGTGCCAGCAGAACATCATTGTCAACTACCTATCTAAAAACCCAACCAGTTTGTAGCTTGGAGAGGAGGTTGATGATGTGACAGAGAGATCTGTCACTACCTGTATTGGCAGCACTGGTTTACGTACATCGTAAGCATTTCACATTAAATCTGTTTAATCGCTAAGGAGCTGCAGGTGCACACACACTCTGGTTTAAAACATGCTACTTTTACCACATCATTTACATCCATGTTGATCGCTACACCATGATACAGAACATATACATGCACAAGGTTTTGTTTAATGTTGTTTTATTTCACTTATCTTCATATATGATGTGTTAATACACTGTGTACACTGCAGGGAGGGTTGAGTCTGTCTTGCTGCACTGACCGAATTGGGCACTGGCAAATGAGCCGACTATATGTTGCCAAATCTAAGGTGAGCCGGCGCAGTTTAGCCGGAAGGCAGATGATACCAAGGGTTAGGATTAGGGTTAGATATGAGGAAATATGAGGATTAGGGTTAAGGGTTATGAGGAAATGAAAGCTGAAATTCTGATCTATCATCTCATATTTGTCTTTTGATCTCAAACACAAATGTTTTCAGTGTACAGCAAAAAAAAAAAAGTAACTGGTCTTGCAGTTCCAATATTTTTGGAGAGCTATACAATTCAAACACATTTAATTTTGTTGTTGTTCAAAAATTCCCCTAAAGTGAAGAGAATAAGAGGGGCACGGTGGCTTAGTGGTATCATGTTTGCCTCATACTTGTCCAGTGCAGTGAGTCCCCTAATAGGCTCCATGCTCCTTTACAACTCTCTTATCTTTTTGTAGCTTTTTCCCAGCTCAGTGCAACAAACACCAGATTTGAATATCAAAACAACCCTAGATAATTGTGGGGAGCAAAGGTTAGCCCATCTGATCCGATCCCTGAGAAGAGCTACTGTAGCACAACTTCTTGAAATATTTAATGCTGATTATGAAAGAAAGGTGTCAGAACACACAGTGCATCACAGCTTGCTACGGATGGGTCTGAGTAGCCACAAACCAGTGAGAGTGCCCGTGCTGACCCCTGTCCACCTTCAAAAGCATCTCCAATGGGCATGTGAGCATCAGAACTGGACCATGGAGCAATTGAAGAAGGTGGCCTGATCAGATTAATAATTTTTTCTTTTACGTCATTTGGATGGACAGGTGCATGTGCTTTGCTTAGATGGCACCAGGATGCACTACGGGAAGAAGGCAAGCTGGCAGATGTTCATATGGATGGTACTTTGACATGTACCACCTACCTAAATACTGTTGCAGACCAAGTACACCCCTTCATGGCAACGGTATTCCCTAATGGCAGTGGCCTCTTTCAGTGGGATAATGCCCCCTGCCACAAAAATTATTCAGGAATGGTTTGAGGAACATGACAAAGAGTTCCAGGTGTAGATTTGGCCTCCAAATTCCCCTGATCTCAATCTGATTGAGCATCTGTAGGATGTGCTGGACAAACAAGTCCAATCCATGGAGGCCCCACCGCACAACTTACAAGACTTAAAGGATCTGCTGCTAATGTCTTGGTGCCAGATACCACAGCACACCTTCAGAGGTTTTGTGGAGTCCATTCCTTTGACAGGTTTTCTTGGCGGCACAAAGGGGACCTACACAAAATTAGGTGTGCAGGTGCTGTAAATGTTATGGCTGATCAGTTTATTTTAAACCTAACAATGGGCACCTGATGGCACTGTTGTCCACATAATAACTCCTGTCTCTTTTCTGAACACATGCACGCATTCAGGGCCTGTTCACTGGATAAACTGTTTTAGTTGTTATTTTGGAGGACACATGAAAGCTTTTAAAATTCATTTTCACCGATCTTATTAAGAATAAATGATGCTTTAAGGCCTTACGGCATAATAGAACCTGACGTTTACAGACAAGTGCTTGGTTTGGGTACTGTCCTGTGAACTGATTAGGGTGTGTATTTGTTGTATAGCCTATTGTTTCCCACTGTTATGTATTTGCACTTTTTGTAGATGTGTATGATTGTTTCAGCAGGGTCCTAAAGAAGAAGTGGCATTTCGTTGTAATGAGCGATGCTGAGGAAAGATAATGAAAACTGACTTAATTTGATTTGATAAACTGAGCCATAAAAAAGCAAAAAAAAAAAAGCAAAAAAAAGGGGGACACACCCACACCCACACTGCGCACACCTTGAAGAAAAGTGTGTGTGTGTGTGTGATTTTGTATCTTAGTGGGGACCAAATGTCCCAACAAGGGATCTGAAAAAACAAGACAAAAACAAAGCAGAAGGGGGGGGGGGGGGGGGGGGTTGTGGCAGTAGAAACTGTCACAGAAATTTTAATGGTCTCCATTCCAAATACAAACCATCAGCTATTAAAACCATTAACATTATTGGTCCTTAATGGTATCCACTAGACATCACATGCCACTAATAGAAGGCAACAAATTACCAGTAGAGATCCACACGGACCATTACAGTGTATCACATTAAAACCATTACAAATTATTTGAGGGTTTCTATTGTTATTTCAGCAGGGGAGGTTACTGAGGTTCAGGTGTGGTATTAAATTACCATTACTTATATAATGCCAATCGAAGGTCCTCACAAGGATAGGAAGACGCGTGCGTGGCGTGTGCGTGCGCGCGCATGCATGTGTGACGCAAGTGGCCGGTTGGATGGGTTGTGTATCACTCGCTTGGTGCCATAGTTACTGTTAGCAGCTACACGCTGTGTGTCTGTGTGTGTCTGTGTGTGTGTAAGGATTTGCACAATGAAATCAGATTGATTAAAAATTCTCGGTCATTTTTATAATAATAATAATCATCTCTCGGGGTTTGTGGATGTTTAAGGAGCACTGACGCTGCAGCGTGGCAACGCCTTGCAGGTAATATTTCATGTATTAAGTTGCATTATGTTAGAAGAATTGCTCAGCTCTGAACACAGATAACGTTGCTAAGTAACTAGCCGGTTGGTGTATGTGTAACTAGCAGCACTGCTGGATGAACTACACACACACACACACACACACACACACACCGAGTCCTCCTGTAAATAATATCCCGGTGTGCGGCTAGCGAGACAGACAGCTAGCTAACTGCGCACAATATTCATGCTTTTATATAAAATAAAATATAAGAAATGATGACACGCTTTTATATAAACCGATACACGCCTGCTGTTGATTAGTGTATTTATTTCAGGGTTGAACATGATAGGAGACGTTTCATCGAAGTGAAAAGGTTGTGCTACGCATTATCCAGTGCCCTTGTTATGTAAATCTGCATCTAATAAGCCGGCTAAACTGTTCTGCTAGCTAGGAGGAGAAAGAACAATCCAGACAGTAAGGGTACTGGGGTTAGGGCTAGGGAGCTTGCTTGTGGTTTAGGACAGCTCCTTCTGACAGTGATCGTGATGGGATAATATTAGATGTTTCCTTGGTTTTGAGTAGGAAATGAGTCTTCTCCAAAACGCACCTGTCAAACCTCTATCTGGTGTTTTACACACATGTGCATGCTTATGGCTTTTCCATCCATCCATCCATCCATCCATCTTCTACCGCTTACTCCTTCTTCAGGGTCGCGGGGGAACCTGGAGCCAGTCCCAGGGAGCATCGAGCACAAGGCGGGTTATGGCTTTTCCAATTTTCCCAAACCTGTAATGGAGGTCCATACATGTATATGTGTGTGTGTGTGTGTGTGTGTGTGTGTAAATAAGAATATTTATGAAGATTTATATATCTCCGATCTTCTAGAGTGCTGTGATAATAGCCCTTTCTGCTTTTAACGCCATCATAATAAATAAATGATCAGAGGAAATTTAATCCCAGGCTGCTCCTGTACCGAGGATCTCGACAGGCCTACATCGAGGAGGCCTTGTCTTCACCCTAATGCTCTCTGATTATTTTGAGCGACGCATGTAAAATGTTATTAATGTACTGATTGTGAACTGTCTACAATAGTGAAAAGGAGACTGTTGCTCAACACACACACACACTCCTTCTTCCCTCATCTTCAGCATGTGGTCTCAGTAATTGATGGTCAGTGCATGGGTTTCTCCATCAGCAGTATTTCTGAGGGTGAAGACTAAACCGTTTTCATGATTTAGATGCTCGAGGATGCACTCAAGACTAGATTTGTTCATTTGGAATGTGCAGAGAAATGTCTGGTTTTTACTTTTCTTCCGTAATGCACATTTCATCTTTTAAATAATGAAGAAATCAACAACTCGTATCAGTGTACAAGCACTAACGCCCGAATGTCCAATACAGAATCCAGATGGGTTTGTTCGCATTGACAGCAGGACTGTGGGGTGAACCGACACCCGTTGTGTGTGTATGATGTGATGTGATGGTGTACGGTCTGCTCTCAGTTCTAAGCTGGTCATTCATATGGGGGACACATCTATTGCATCAGCTGTCTCATTAATGATTGATACGAATGTTCATTTATATAATGCCTTTTCCAAAGCCATAGAACGCTCTGTACACCGATACAAACAAACAACACCTACGCAGCTGAAACAAAATCATGGAAGGTGGTAATGAGGAGTGTTTTTACATCACCTTCAAAGAGGAAAACTCCACACCTGCTGTGCATTTGCATACTTTCAAACATCTTTGGTCAGACTTTGCTTTCAGAATGAACAACACTTCTTTTTTTTCTTTTTTTTTTCCCCCAGAGGCTTGCTGCATATCTTCATAACCTGCTATAAAGAGTTAATAAGAGACTGGACTGATAACACTGAGCAAAAAAAAAACAAAAAAACAAAACCGGACTTTGCCCCCTGAAGGTTAGAGTTAGTAATGCCGACATGGGCGATGTGGTGAGATGAGAACCCGATTAGGCATTACGGATGAATGTCCCGTTGCTGCGTTCGAGTAGAATGTAAAGCACAGACGTGGAGAAAGTTTGTTCTGCCTGGGAGTGGTGCCTATAAATAAATCATTCATTTTTTTAGTGTCGTGCCTCAACAAGGATACAGACCTTCGTTTGTTTGGTTTTAGTAACTGTACAGCTACATATTTAGGTTGCACGCTAGATTATATGGAGCAGGATTCGTCTCACGGTGGACTGCGGTCTGGCCCGAGTAAAGTATTTCTGCAGACTACAGAAATTACTGTCAGTCATTCAGCCAATCTAGTGTTGCACCATTGCGGCTTCTAAAGCAGATCCTCTGTTAAAGCTCGTTGCAGCCAATCACGTGCCTTTATTTAAACTATTTAGCTGAAGGCAGCTCATCGGATCAGGGACTAGTCACAGGGCTAGAGACATTTGCTGAAGAATGGGAGAGTTTTCATTCATTTTCTCCATAAAGTGGTAACGTAAAGCTCCACTAGAAAAACCAAACACAACCACGTGGACTTGCTTTATTTATACACATGAACTAATCATTAATAGTTCAGCTTTAAAAGGTAACTCTTTTTACCAATCAGTCATGTTAGCTGCTTACTTGGATTTTTTTGTAAATAAGGAATTTTATGTCACTGGACCTTACATTGCAGTTATATCCAGTTTCTGTGATGACAGGAATGTGCGTATGTACTCCTCTTGTGGCCTGAGGTGAGGCTGTTTTAGTCCCTCGAAATGTTCAGTTTTTCAGCTCTTCCTAACAAGTCATTTATCAGAACGGTGAAAGTATGCTCCTTAAAATGGATCAATAATTCATGTATGGTTTTGGTGACATCTTGACCTTTTGTCTCCATTTCAGCCATGAGACATTCCGTCAAGTTTTTATGCAAGTGTTAACGTTACCGACGTTGCTTTTTTCCCCTCATATAAATAACTACATGAAAACCTGGAGGAGAATATAATAATCCTCTTATCATGCGTCACGTGATATTGCACTTTCTTTTATTGTGTTTCAGACATACTACAGAAGTCTTGTGTGGATGTGCTGACAAACTGTGGCGTTTTAATTATTTATCAGTTTATTTAGTTCAAACTGATGTTGGCTATTGTTTAATCGTGACATCAGTTTGCTCATTTATACCTCTACGTGACATGACGTGTAGCGGTATAATCATAATGTGGTATTTTTCCATTGGACATTTTATTTTGTGCTTCATTCGGAGACTCTCGGTCCGGTTCCAGTTGAACTCTAGTGCAGTTCGATTGCAGTGAGCAAGCAATTCTACACTGAATAGAGACGACTACAGGAAACAAACCCAGCATGTTGTGTATTTTGGGCTGAGGCAGCATTTTTTTTGTTAATACAATACATGTAAGATGCTAAACTGATCCATTGAGCCAAAGGACCGATCTGTAGAACTGTTCTGGATAATAAACACTGGATGCAATACACATATTGTTTTAAACTAGTTATTTATATAGTTATTTAATAATTCATTTAGCAATCGCTCCACGTTCTTTGTGTTTGAGTGATTTTGTTGATTTACATACATACTTGACATCCCCATTGCTGTATTTTTGCCCAGTGAGTTTTCAGAGTTTTCAGACCTCACTGCCCCAAGCCAATGTTTTTTTTTTTTTTTTTTTTTTTTTTTTTGCTTTTTGGTTTGTTTAATTATGTAAAGTGTGATAATAAACCAAGCAGCCAACTAAACAAATGGTATGAAAAGCAACAAAGAACTCCGGTAGGCTTGTGTGATATTACATTGCCACAATATCAAGTGACAGTTACTCTGATTATATTCTATTAGTATGTTATATTCTAATACCTATTTAGCTTGTACGCTAAGTGTGAGTGTGCTAGTACGAGGTATCCGTCAAAAATACACCAAAGGAGCAGTCTTTTTTTCCCTCTCTAATAAAATGAGAGATGAACCCACCGCAATATTCATCTGGATTGATTTGTGCAGGTGTCTTGAGCTCGCTGATATTGACTGACACTATATGGAAGCCCCGCCCCCTTCCCCTCAATCTCAAAATGTCAGGTAACATTCCACAAGTATGTATTTAACATTGGTGAACTATATGTATTATGGATGCCTCTGAAATGTTCAAAACAGTCTTTGTTTTAGAACAGGCTGAAAATGTTCATATAAAAAGATTGACTAGGCGTACCATGAAAATCAACAGTGAAAATGTCAGCCGTGTGGACAGTCGGCAACCAATTTGTAAAAGGATTAGCAACATAAAGTACTGTTCTGTTTTTGTGTTTAAAAAATAAAACAAAACAAAAAAAGTTTACTTTGCATTACTACAAAATCACCTGAAATTCTAGCTGAGTTTTCTCAAATGCCACTGATAACAAGCAAACCTTGACTGTACAGCTTGGTAATATTATTACACACTCCCTTACTTTCCTTAAAACTGAAACGGTTAAAATGCTCATTCCCTTGTCTCATTTTAGGCTATTGGTTCTGGATGATTAAATCGTGATCATAAATCCTGAGCAGGAAAACATCTATACCACACAAGCCTAACGTTTGACGCAACATAATACAAACGCAGAAATAAACAAACAAAATGAAAGCATCACAAACAACCTAAAGTTGCTAACTCCAAGTTAATTTTGGTGCTAATGTATAGAGGACAGTGGGGTTGTGATAAAACCTTGGCTGAGTTTAAACAGAGTTTTTCTGTTTGCATTAACCTGAAGAAAGTTTCCAAATTCACAGAGGTGCATGATTCTAGCTGACTCATTAGCACCAGCATCAATTGCTATTGTACTCGTATTAAACAAAAGATGTCTGTTGTGTGAGGCACTTGTCAGTTTGAATTAAGAGTGTGGGCAGACAGCTTTATTTTGCTTTATCACCCTGTCAGAGCAGTCCCATGTTTCGTTTGCCTGGTAACATGACTAGGTTAAAAGTGGTAACTAGCATACAGTTGCAATCAAAATTATTCAACCCCCCATTGCAAATCAGGTTTATTGTCAACATTTACAGACTTTCAGCTGTTTGAAATGAGCAAATCAAACAAAAGCAATTGAAATAGCTCAACATAATGAATGCTTCAAGTGGTTTCCAGAAATTTAAATGAAAATGCAACTTATAATTATTTCTCCAATTTGAAAATTATTCAAGCCCCTGAATAGAATCCCTCACAACAGCACAAATATGCAAAACAGGTGTTGTCTTAAACACACCTGATACAACTAATAAAGGGCTTCATTAGTTGCACCAGGTGTGCTTGAGCTGGAACACATGAAATACCTGAACTGGCTAGGGGTAGAACATACATGAAGTTCCTGGACTGGGCAGAAAAAGGATGCTATCAATGGCTGCAGCCAGATTTCAGAGAAGGCAGGTTGTGAAAAACCCTCCAGTGACTGCGAAAGACCTGCAGCAAGACTTGGTGGCAGCAGGCACTGAGGTTTCAGTGAGTACAGTATGGCGCGTACTAAACGCAGAAGGTTTCCATGCCAGAACTCCAAGATGTACACCACTACTGACCCAAAAGCGCAAGAAAAGTCGACTCAAAATCATATAAATAAACCACAGAAGTTTGGGGATTCTGTTCTGTGGAGCGATGAAACAAAACTGGAACTTTTCAGCATGATGGATCAGTGGTATGTCTGGAGGAAGAAGAATGAAGAAAAAACACTCTGTCCACAAGCATGGTGGTGGCTCGGTGACGCTCTGGGGCTGCTTTACATCCTCTGGCACTGGAAACCTGCAGCATGTGGAAGGCGAGATGGATTCATTTAGGGCTGCAACTAACGATTATTTTCATAATCGATTGGTTGGCTGATTATTTTTCGATTAATCAGATGGTGGCGGGCAACTTTCAGTACCATTTTTTTTTTTGTTTGTTTGTCTATTTAAAATAAAATCCACAAACTGAGTGTTACAGATATAAACTTCAGATTAAAACTTTACACAACTGTTTGTCCAAAACAGAAAAGAACCCAATACACACACACACACACACACACACCAGAATATATATTATTAATTTAGGACTGTAGTTTATTTTGGTGCTTTTTGTGTGTCCATTAAAAATAACGCATAAATACTTTTATCGATACTTAATATAAAATGCACCCTGCCTTAGAGGAATTTCTTCCTCAATCACGTGACGATTTCGTCTCCGTCTGATGGTGACTGAGGTGATGTTGGGAATAAAAGGTAATGCTGACAGAATGTAAACTGAAGAAAGTCATTGTCCGTGAATCTGGGCATTTGCTAATGCTAGTGTGCGTATGACGTCGTGCGCCGTCACCTAGAAGCGGCTTATAATTCCAGTTAGTAAAAGAAGACCGCTAGTGATATATTTGAGATGATATTACCTTTCTAAAATTCACACACTAGATGGTAGATTACACAGTGCATAGTGTAAGTGTACAGTACTTCATTTGGGACACAAGTTTAGTATTTACTCTCCGAAGCGTGTTTTCTGAACAGAAGTAATGTAATGAGTAAGCATGTCCCGTGCCACGCGCAGACCAACTAATCGATAATGAGATTCGTTGACAACTATTTTCATAATCGATTATTATCAATTTTATTGATTAGTTGTTGCAGCTTTAGATTCATTGAAGTGTCAAGAAATCCTAGGAGAAAATGTCATGCCATCTGTGAGGAAGCTGAAGATTGGGCATCATTGGACCTTCCAACAGGACAATGATCCCAAGCATACCTCGAATTCCACCAAAGCTTGGTTGCAGGAGAAGTCCTGGAAGATTCTACAGGGCCATCAGAGTCACCTGACTTGAACCCCATAGAAAATGTCTGGGTGGGATTTGAAGAAGGCGGTTGCAGCACGCAAACCCAAGAATATTACTGAACTGGAGGCCATTGCTCATGAGGAACGGGATAAGATTCCTCAGGAACGCTGCAGAAGCTTTTGTCTGGCTCTGCATCTTGTTTTCCGCAGGTCATAACAGTAGAAGCATGCGCTACTAAGTGCTAAAGATGCTTGTCATGAAAAAGTTGAATAATTGTGAAACTGGAGAAGTCATTATAAGTTTCATTTTCAGTTGAATTTGTGGAAAGCACTTTTTGAGGAATGCTTTGTGGAAAGCATTCCTTGTGTAGAACTAGTTCAATTGCTTTTGTTTGATTTGTTCGTTGCAAACAGCTGAAAGTCTGTAATGTTGACAGTAAACCTGATTTGCAATGGGGGTTGAATACTTTTGATTGCAACTGTACATGGCGAGCCAACATAATCTGATTCTGTTTAGCCCTTGTCTGCCATTGAAAACAGGATTTACAGTCACTGTTTTTGAGGCAGTAGTTGCTTGTTTAACAGAGTTGTCCTATGGTTACTGACCTTGGCAAACCCCATGATTTTTTGTGTTTAATAAAGAAGATAAATGGTTTGTATGTGATGTACAGAAATGTGACGCTTAAATAACCAAATGATGGTAGCATGTAGTTCAAGTGTAAATGAATGATTCTGTTGGAGTGGCCGACTTTTGGGTTTGACAGCGACAATATTGCAACTTTGCGCTGCACTTTATCAGAATAATCAGTGTGGGGCTTAGTTTGAATCTAATCTCTGTGACGTCTGATATGGTGCATGCTAGTAGTAGTTTAGTATTCCATAGGCTGCCTACTTTCGCTTTATGCTGTGCTGCTTTGGCAGAGTACTTCCCCTCTTCTATAAATATAATGTGTATGTAGAAATAGTAGGAATTGCAGCAATGTTGTTGGTAAAGAAGCTGGGCATTTGAAGATTGGATAAACATCGCCTGGTCAAGCTCGAGCGAACCTGTGTTCCCTACTGTAATCTCAGATTCCTGTTATTGGCTGACAGGAGTAGAACCTGATGTGGACTTCTGCTGTTGTAACCCATCCACCTCAACATTTGACATGTTATGCGTACTGAGATGCTTTTCAGCTCATCGAGGTTGTAAAAAGTGGTTATTTGAGTTAGCGTAGCCTTCGTGGCAGCTCCAAACAATCTGTCTATTCGCCTCTGACCTCTCTCATCAAAAAGGCATTTCTGGCCACAGAGCTGCCGCTCACTGGATGCATATTTTTTTGCACCATTCTGTGTGAACTCTAGAGGCTGGTGTGTGTGTGTGTGTGTGTGCCAATCACACGAGATCAGCCGTTTCTGAAATACTCAAACCAGTCCATCTGATACCAACACCCATGCCACAGTCAGACACTGAGATCCCCATTCTGATGTTTGTGAACGTTAGCATTAGATGTTGACAGTTTAATATTATGTACAATATGGACTGGACTGCAGATTAGGCATGCATTTGTTTATTTTGTAACAGTTTGTAAGTTTATACGTTCAGCTAAAAGGGGCACGGTGGCTTAGTGGTTTTCCTCGCACCTTTTGGGGGTTTGAATCCCACCTCCAGCCTGTGTGCGTGGAGTTTGTGCGTTCTCCTCGTGCTTCGGGGGTTTCCTCAGGGTATTCTGGTTTCCTCCCCCAGTCCAAAGACATGCACTGTACACTGATTGGAATTTCCAAGTTATCCGGAATGTGTGTGCAATTGTGCCCTGCGATGTGTTGGCACCCTGTCCAGCATATCCCCCGAGTTCCCTGGGATAGGCTCCAGGCTTCCCCGTGACGCCTTGTAGGATAAGTAGTATGGAAAATGGATGGATGGATGGATGGATGGACACTCAGCTAGTTGCTTATAAATCCAAACATTTCTGCAGATTGTAGATATATATCAGTCCGTCAAAGGATGTTTTATTATTTGCACTAGTGTTAGCATGAAGTCGACCCATTCACTGACATATGGTATGGGTCTGCTTGTATTTTTTGTTAATAATGCTAGAACCTTTGACTTTTGCTAAATAGATTATTTTATATAAATACAGTGGAGATTCAGGAGATGTAAGGCGTTTTATGAGTGATTTTGGCTGTACGTTTGGGATGAAATGTCAATCTTCTCCCCAGATTCAGTTTCTTGGCCAGTAAGATTAAATTCTTCTCAAACATGTACCAGTACATTTTGCTCCATTCATGCTTCCTTCGATGATGTAATGCCCTAGTAGCTTTTCCAGAGAAGCAGCTCCATGTCATGATGCTCCCACCCCCATGCTTCACTGTGTTTATGGTGTTCCTGTGATCATACATACAACCCTTCTTTCTCCAAACATGACGAACCGAATTATTGCCAAAGATCTGTTTTGTTTTCGTCTGATTTGTTTAGGTGCTTTTAGACGCACATCGCTGTGTTTTTTAGCAGTGGAGTTTTGTGTAAAGTGTAGTAATGTAGATGATTGTTTTGCAGTCCGTTGCTTATTTTTCCTCTGTGTAACTGTTGTTTCTGCTGCTTTCAGGTCGTCCTGCAACTCTTTTTGAGTGACTCCTCTCCTTATGAGAGCATGTTGTGGATATCTCGCGTGGTTTAACCTTTAGTTGTAGTTCTATGAACTTTCCACCTGCCTGTTATCACACCAGTTATACTAACCGGGGTGTTTAAGGTCTTTGCTATGGTTCCGTACTCTCTTTTTTCCCCCCACTGGACTGTTATTTAATAATGTTGTTCCTGTGAACTTTAGGAAGCTCCTTCACCTTCACCATGATTGCTGCTTGTTGTGTGAAATCTTCCCAAACAATGGCAGAGTCTTTTATATTTTTTCATATCTTTTTTTTTTTTTTTGCTAGAACTTTAAAGCATATCTTTGTATATTGCTTTACGAATACATAGTTTTTTTTTGTTCATATTTACAAGTACAACATCAAAACACATTGTGTGTAAATTTGAATTGTATATTTGCACTTTGAAGTATATTAAATAACAAAAACTTAATGCGTATTTCTCCTCATTGTATATGAGTAGACAAATCTGTCTCCTTTTTTTATTCACACAGTAATCTAGACAGATGGCAACACTTGGTATGGTGGTAAAGTGTCGTGTCTGTTAACACACACAGCTGCGGTGTCAGGGGTGGGACTGGCACTTGGGCAACGGCAAGCCTGTCGCCACGGCAACCGTTCTGACAGACAGTGGGCCACGCTATTCTCAAAAGCAGGCAAACCGGCTGGGTTTTCTTTTTTTGTATTAATGCAACAATAAAAGACTCTTAGTCATTGACTCAGTAGATTAACCTTTGGAATGTGTGTATGGGTGTGATATGTTAGGAATGTGTGTATGGGGAAGTCCTATATCACTCCCACATGCTGATTTACTGTTAAATGTTGATGGTGTGACAACTACTGTGTAGCTTTTATTCTTTGTTAAATATTTATCAGCATTCTGCTGCCCTGTTGATGTTCAGATATTGAATGATGTGTGTGTGTGTGTGGGTGTGTGTGTGTGGGTGGGTGGGTGGGGTGGGGGGGGGGGGTGTATTATCATGAGTGTATGAGCTACCTCAGTAACTGGTAGCTTACTTTATGTCCGATGTTCTGTTTATTCCTTTGTCTTAAGGTAGTGAGAAAGCCAGGAGTGGACATCACATCGTTTACTGGACGTTCCTTCTGCACTACTGAGACATGTCTGAAGGATTACATACGCATTCTTCAGAATGGTACATGTCTTGCTGTTTAAGAGTTTGGAAGTGTGGTAGTTTAATCAAATCTAAATGCACACCTTCCCTTAGTTATACAAGTGATCATAAAATGGTTAGCGACTGTAGACCATTTATTGCTTTGCCTCAACGCCGTACATCAGGGAAAGAGATCTGCATCTGATACGCTCATACCGGTCCGTCCTTCCCCCCAATATAACATGCGACTACCATGTTCAGGAATAATCCATCACCCAAACAATATCCGGTCACTGTGGTCCTGAGTTGGTTCTTTTTCTCTGATGGAGCTGGTAGACTGGAGCCGATGAAGTACATGGCAACAGATGGGATGCAGTCAGTAACTGTACACCTGTATTGTAATTCTATCTGATAAAATGGTTAATGAGTGTAGCTACACGGCAAGTGAAAATAAACCGGCTTAAAGGGGTTTCCCAGTTCATGTTTTGCATCGTCTAATCCATAAAGAGCAACTCCAGCAAGTTTTTTTTTTCCTGTTGTTCAAACACCATCTGTGTCACCAGCGTAATCTCTGGGGACGGAAAGACACTATTTACTTGCTGTTGGACTGTTTAGGCCATTTTCATGAAATTAAATTCGCTGGAGTTGTTCTTTAAACGTACAATTGACCTGAAACGTTTCAAATCTTCAGGTTTTAGTATCTTTCCAGAACGTATTAGTCGTTTTCCTAACGCGAATTTCTCTTCATGCCTAGATGAGTATACTATGACCCTGAGACAATGGCCAGCGAACCCCTCGAAGGTTTCCACGAGGTGAACCTGGCATCACCCACCACCCCGGACTTGCACGGCGTCAACGAGCCACACACTCCGAAGCCCAGCGCACCACCCAGTACGCTGTACCGTACACACTCCCTGACCTCTAACCCTTGTCCTCCTAACGCTCTCTATGTCGACCAGTTACCCACCCAGCCAGTTTACCCTGCTCCCAGAGACCTGGACAACGATGAGCCGCACAATGGCAGGTAATAATGAGGAGCTGGTTAGTGCTTACGTTTACTGGAAATCCATGTTCTACCGGTGAAGTTTCTCTGAGGTTACATTTATACCTTCGCCCCTCAGATTCAAAAATGCTTGGGCAGACACAAAGAACCAAGAAACTATATTTTAAATAAATAAATTTAATGTAATTAGAACTACTACTTAGATTTTATTTTATTTATTTTTTTTAAATTAATGGTTTTATACATAACCCAGTGGACACATAGTGTTGATATGGTGTGTTTTTTCTTACTGGATTCTGGATTTTGGAATTGGGATCTTTTTTCTTTTTTTTTAAACTAAAATAAAGAATTATAATCAATTTATTATACATGTAACTATGTATGTGAAAAAGACATGCTTTACTTGATTAAAATGAAACAAATGCTGGGGAAAAAAAAGCAAAAAAAAAAAAAGCTATTCAGTATGAAAATGTTGCTGTTCATCAGAAGACAGAAAATGCCAGCTAACAAATCGGCTAAAAGAAACATCAATGCATGCCTTGTGTTGTAGCATTTTGCTGTGTCTTATGTTTGCCACAAGATGTCCCATACAACTCCTCGATTCCTCTTTCCCCAAACTCTCCTGTGTCTTTATTTACTGTTCCATTAGTAACAGTTTGAAGGAACTGACGTTTTTGCAGAACGTTATGTTGTATTTATAATCAAGGTCAGTGAATTGTTGGATTAAAACCATAGATCTTGAATAGAAAATGCACTGAATTGTTCATTGTACTGTCATTTTTATGCATCGAAAATGCAACATGCTGAATGATAATCCACATACCCTATGTGGCCAAAAGTATGTGGACATCTGACCCTCACACCCAAATGTACTTCTTCCCCAAACTGTTGCCACAAAGATGGAACCACACAATTGTAAATCATGTCTCTGTATTCTGTAAAATTACAATTTACTTTCACGGGAACTAAAAGGCACAAACCTGTTCCAGCATCACAATGTGCCTGTGCACAAAGCGAGCTCACTGAAGACATGGTGTGTGAAGGTTGGAATGGAAGAACTTGAGTATCCTGCACAGAGCCCTGACCTTAACCTCACTGAACACCGACTGCACCCCAGACCTCCTCAGTACCTGATCTCACTAATACTCTTGTAGCTGAATGATCACAAATCCCCACAGTCACGCTCCAAAATCTAGTGGAAAGCCTTCCCAGAAGAGGGAAGTTATGTTCAACAAGCACATACGAGTGTGATGGTCAGGCGTCCACAAACAGAACAATAACTATTTCATCATTGAAAAATTACATACTTTGTATCTATTTATAGTTGCATTTAATTTTGCATAATGTCTGTGAAACAAGTTGGTTTTCACTTATGTTATAAACGGTTGCTCCCACAACAGCATCTTTTTTCCCCCCTCTCTCTCTCAATGGTAATGCTTTCTGGATTATGTAGATTGTCTACTATACGTCTCACTGAGAAATAGCTGTTACTATAGAAATGATAATGTATTAAAATGAGTGCGTTAATAAATAAAATAAACCTGTGGGAAATTCAATCAATACCTTCTGATCAGATTGGTGAACAGCACTGTTGTGTACTGCGTTGTGTACTCATGGGGATTAACATGGTGATTTCTCCAACACAATATGCAAATAAGTGGGAAGTCGGCCAGCTGTGAACATGGCAGGAGTAGGATCATGAGAGCTCGTTCTATTGTACAGCCTGTACTTACTTGTCCTTTGCCAACAAAGTGGTGGTTTTCGAATGCTGTGTCTTTGGATGTGACATGAACAACGACATGCTTTATTTGCAGCAATTATGGAGTCGTCTTTTTTTCCCCCCCAGGAATAAGAAAAAATAATAATGTGATGCCATTTCCTGTGGGTGGATCGTTTCTCTGTAATTGCAGGCTGATGTGAACACATTGTCCAAATTGTATTTAACTGCAGCCAGAGATCTGCTCACTACGCAAGCCAGACTATCTGTGGAGGTGGTCAGTCTGTTTTTCTTTTTTAATGTGCTTAAATGCAATCTTGACTTTTCATTCATCTAATGCAAGTTTTAAAAGTGGGTCTTAGACATGGCTTACACATTTTTCATGGTCAAAATTAATAGAGCATTCTGCAATTAATTAATTTCCTCATTTATGGTATTTGGAAGATGACCTTATCCAGAGTGACTTTCGTTTATACAAGTGAGCAGTTGAGGGTTAAGGGCCTTGTTCATGGGCCCAGGAGTGGCAGCTTGGTGGTCTTGGGATTTGAACTCACGACTTCCCGATCAGAAGTCCAATGTCTTAACCCAACTTCATTAACTGCATGCTGTACTTTATGGGATGCTTTTCTGCTCACTGTGGATGTAAAGCGTGGTTATTTGAGTTATTGTAGCTTTCCTGTCAGATCGTACCAATCTCTTCTGACCTCTTTCATCGACAAGGCATTTCTGCCCACAGAACTGCTGCTCACTGGGCGTTTTTTGTTTTTCACACCATTCTGTGTAAACTCCAGAGACTGTTGTGTGTGAAAATCCCAGGAGATCAGCAGTTTTGGAAATACTCAAACCAGCCTGTTTGACACAGACAACAATGCCACAATCAGAATCACTGAAATGACATTTTTCCCCCCATGCTGATGTTTGATGTGAACATGAATTGACGCTCTTGACCTGTATCTGCATGATTTTATGAATTGTGCTGCTGCCACACGATTGGCTGATTGGATAATGCCACGAATGTGCAGGTGTACAGGTGTTCCTAATAAAGTTGTCGCTAAGCGTATGTCT
The DNA here is from genome assembly GCF_023375685.1 of Ictalurus furcatus. Classification (NCBI taxonomy): domain Eukaryota; kingdom Metazoa; phylum Chordata; class Actinopteri; order Siluriformes; family Ictaluridae; genus Ictalurus; species Ictalurus furcatus. The sequence continues at coordinate 5,392,712 of NC_071273.1, forward strand.
TCATGGACATATTACTTCAAAGCACTTTCATATCCCCCAAATTTAAACGTTGTTACTGTATCAAAGGTGGTGTAAAACATTTCACAGTTTTAAAGACCTGCAATATAAATTTGTCTCGATTGCAGCCAGCTAATCGTCCATCATGCTCATTATTAAGTCGCATGAACACCGTGTTCTTTGTTTCTACAGCTTGCCTGGACTGGAGGGCTCAGCCTCACAGGAGGGAGGGCCAGGTGATGGGAGCGCCTTATTGGGCGAAGAGGGAGAAGATCCCTTGAGCCTGAGCACAGACAGCCTATCACGACTCAGAAGCCCTTCTGTGATGGAAGTCAGAGAAAAAGGATACGAGCGGCTGAAGGAAGAGCTCGCCAAAGCCCAGAGGGTGAGGGATTAGTTAAATCCACGTCATTATCCCTGTAACAGTAAACATCCACATTGCAGTTTATGTCCATAACCTTACACTACAGTATAAAAAGTCCAGTACCAAGCACTGCTTTTATCTCAGCAATTATATAAAATAATATTCCATCAAATAAAATTACACAGCGGTCACTAATATGCTAGAAGTGTTTGATTGAAAACAGCAGCAGTCAGTAATTGCCGCCGCCACATAGCTCCAGGTTCTTCAGTTCGACCCTGAGCTCAGGTTACTGTCCGTGTGGGTTTCATCAGGGTTCTGCAGTTGCGTCCATTGAGTACACTAAATTTCCTCTAGGTGTGAATGAGTGTGCGAATGTGTGTGTGCACGAATGTTCCGCCTCACTATCAGTGTTCCCGGGAGCGGCTCCAGATCCAATCGCAGTTTACATGATACAAATTGAATAAAGTATGTGGCAGCCCAGCAAGGTTTACAAAATAAATGGATACTCGGATACATTTCTGTTACATACAGTGACTTATTCTTATTCCATGTGAATAAGAATGACTCAACTGTAAAGTCATGATTCGTTTGTAAAATAAACGGATGTGTCATCGCGATAAGTGCAAACACTTCATCTACCCACTTCTCTGTTAAAAGTAGACAGTGTTTAGCGTTCACCAAATTTAGCACAGAGTACTGGCTCAGTAACAGTTTTCTTGGTATGTTTGTTTTCCTGGAGACTCAGATTGCAGTGAGACGGTTGTAGACACAGGATGCTGCGGATAAAAAAAAAAACTTTTATTGTTAATTGGATGATTTAATTTTGGAGAGTCAAGTGTCCATTTACAGTAATGAGCAAATAGGAATTGTGTGTCGTAAAGACTCAGGTTTGAAGAGCTGTTCAGTAAAGACAGAAAGCTGGCCCTTAGCCACCATATTTTCCAACCCAGCTCTGTTAATCTTAGCAAACGAAAATAAATCAGACTTCATTAAAGTCAGATTGATCTAGTATTTCTTATTAAAAGATTACAAAACCAAATTCTATCCATTTTTACTCATTTCAAACATAATCTTAAACATACTCATATTCTATTAGCAGATAGTTTTGCTAAATTTTAGCGTGTATTTCTAGAAAGAAGCTAAATGGTCTGCTAATAGAATAAAAATATTTGAAAGCTCGAAACGTCTAGAAACAGGTTTACTAATCTTATACTTGGTTTATTGTAATCTTTTATTATTAAATACTGGATACATTTGATTACATTCGAGATATTTCACTAGCGAAGATGTCTTTTTTTTTTGCCGTGGAAGCTATGGTAACTGCTGCTACTTAGAGATGGCGCTGTGTGTGTTTCCATGTGTGGTGATGGATTTATGTATATAATGTAAAGGCTCTTTCTTGATTATAGTGCAACAGATATCAGAATATTAAAAAGACTGCTGACGAAATGAACAGAGGCGTGGAGAGGTCAGGAAGACTACAGTTTGGTGTAAATATCTGAAGCCAATACCAAGGCTAGGCTAGTGATTCAGCACTCTACATACATGAAATACATGACAGTTTGTATTCAAGCTGCCCAATGCCCAATTCCTGTATCTATATTGTTTTTTTGCTTTTATATTTAGCATTGTGCATTTTATTATTATTACATATGGCTATATGGTTATATCATCTAGCTATTTTTTTTCCCCCTTTAATCAGTGTTTTGATCTACATTATTTTTTTCCTCCTCTTTATCTCTATCTATTTATTCTCCCTATGTGGTATCAACGTGTCAAGACATGCTCTTGGCTTTTTCTTTTACTTGGACTGCTGGCTACAACACAATGTACAGCATTGTTTACTCACAGTAAGCCCCTAATCCCCAAAGATTATGAGTAGAGCCATTTTGGATGTAGGGCAGGTATTAACATATAGGAAGGAGAAGAAGGAGATTTTAAACCCTATCTGCCCTCAGCATGATGGAGAATGTGATATCGCTAGGAAGCTGAAAGCAATACTGTGGAGAGACAGATGGTATAGAGCGAGTTGTCTTATGTGTTTCACTGAGACTTGGCTGCAGGAACACAGTCCTAGTGCAAACCCTAACATTGATGGCTTTGTGTTATTCTGTGTGGAGAGAAGCCATTAAATGTGCTAGGAGGAGATCTGTGTGACACTCACTGATCAGTCTACTCAGATTAATACCCTAGAAAGGATACAATAAAGAATATGTCCTATAAGCTTTAGAGTAACTTGAAGGAGTGTTTCTGTAACTCAGACTGCCACAGGAGTAGACATTATTATAATTGTATAAAGGTCAGAAATTTACTCGCGTCCAGTCTGAAAACAGACTCCTTGGTACTTTCATGGCTACAGTTAAGGCCAATAGTTAAGTACACCTAGGCTGAAGATAAAACTTTGTTTTTAAAAACTCCACCCAGTTCATGTTGCCATACATTTCTATTGGTGAATCAATTCGGGCATCTACTTTATTCACATCAGAGATCATTAATAGCAATTGATTAGAGACAAATTTATTTCAGATTTAATTTACTATGTCGGAATTCCAGCAGGTTTACATACATCAAGTTGATTGTCTCTTTAAACAGTCTGCTGGAAGATTCCAGAAATTGATGTAATGACATTTTAGAAACTTCTGATTGGCCAATCGCCATAATAAGTAGTTAATTACGAGTGCACCTGTGGCTGTATTTAAGGGCCTACTTTAGAGGCAGTGACTTTTTTTTACCCATGATAACAGGAAAATATAAGCATCTCCAAGCCAAGACCTCAGAAAAAAAGATTTTTGGACTGCCACTGGTCTAGCTCCTCCTTAAGAGCAATTCCTAACCAACTAAAGGTACCATAAGCATCTGTACAAAAAACTGTATGCAAAAAAACTCGGGACCACACAGACTTTCAGGAAGGAGGCACAAATTAACTTCCAGGATTTTGGTCCAAAAGGTTCAACTGAACCCCAAGACCCAAGACAACAATAAAGGAACTGGTGAAGGAGTTTAGGACATCAGGTACCAAAGTACTGTATGTACATCCACCATTAAGAGAGTCCTACATTATCATATGCTGAAAGCACCAAATAAACCACAGGACTTGCTCTAAGACAGTGTGAAGCATCTTGTTCAACATTTCTGCCAACACCTGACAGAACAGATTATAGCCTAGTTCAGCTACCACCACCATATAATACACCGATCTGATTTTGTTCACTGGCACCCTGTGATTATGAGGACAGAGAGGAAATTGTCACAGGAAGCGACTAAGACTCTCAGTGATGCTCTGGATGAGGCATTTGCATGGGAAGAAATAAAATTCCTATAAAAAAATGAAGTGCAGATCAGCACTATGAAGGTGGTATATGGTTGAGGGGGTAACCGAGGAGGACTTGGAGATGGCCACTAAGTTAAATCTGACTTTTCATATCCCTCAACTGGTTAATACACAACGGCTCTCTCAGCCACTCGCTACACAACAGTACAGCGTTTGTTCTATCTCCTTGTACAGTTGTCATCTGAATTACTGGTTCTTATATTTATCTTCACTAGCACCAGCAATTATAGACTGCTATGAATAGCAACGTTATTACACAGAGAGATGAAGGTGTGCATCAGACTGGGACCCCTGGGACACAACTAAAAAGTCTCAGCCGGTTTTCTCTCTCATGTGGGTGGGAGCGGGCAGGATTGGTTAGACTTCCTTCAAGAGTGAGCGGTAATGGGATTAAATAAACAGTCTCACAGGACCGGACAGCATCAGTCATGTGCTACATTGTCTGTTTTGTCTCACCTCAGATGCTCCACTAACAGGCAGTGGAGTGATGTACACTACATGGCCAAAAGTGTGTAGAAACCCCTCCTAATTATTGAGTACAGGTCTTTCAACCACGCCCATTGCTAACAGGTGCATAAGGTCATACTGAAGAGCTCAGTGACTTTAAACGGCACTGTCATAGGATGTCAGTTTGTGAATTTTCTGCCTGGTCAAATGTAAGTGCTCTTATTGTGAAATGGATCTAGGAGCAACAACGGCTCAACCATGAAGCGGCAGACCACACGAGTGTGTAGTGTGTAAAAGTCGCCTATCGTCTGTTGCGTCGCTCACTAAAAAGTTCCAAACTGTCTCTGGAATTCCATATTAATGCTCATAGTTTTGGAATGGGATGTCCAACAAGTTCATATAGGTGTGATGATCAGGTGTCCACATATGTTTGGCCATATGGGATATCTTTTGTATACTCTTCTGGCCACAATCTTCAGGATCTTGAAGGCTGCAATCCGATTGGCTCTGTATTTCTGTGCACCAGTTTTCAGAAGGAAATCGCTACAACAAACATCACTACACAATGAGCTTTTTTGGAGCAAGGCATAGTAATTTGATTGGAAGAAAAAGTCCCATCTTTAAAAGTTTGAGATGTAGATTCTGTAGCAAGATGACCCAACTACGGTGTAGCGTGGAGTGCGATAAGGAAGCCATTTCTGCTCACTGCTAACAGACGTGTATAACTTGTTCTTGGGCATGAATTTGGATTTGGACATCATAAAATACAATTATACAGTAATCATGCGCTATCAAAATCTGATTTGTATATCTGATTTGTCTACAAAGGTTCTGCATCTGATTAGCACTTAACTGCACTTATTTGGTGTATAATTCCTATGTATTTGTATTGCTGTTCTTTCATGTATTCTTTTTTGCTTTGTGTGACTATCTGCCTGATGCTGATGCAGTGTTTTAGACACTTAATTAAAAGCCCAGATCACGTGCACACTAAAAGTGCTTGTGTATATGGGTTGGGGTATTTGCCATCTCTGAATACAAGAGCACAGGAAGAAGGTGTTCAAGGTCATCTCCAGAATTAGTGGTAATTTTTTTTTTTTTTTTTTTTTAAAGGTTATGAAAAAATGTCTTTGTGGTAATTAAATTAATCTCACAGTGAAAATGTGAAAGAAATGTCACAGTTATTGGCACTCTGGCATTTAGCACTGTGTTCAACCGCCCTTCTTCTATAGATCTTGTATAATGCTTGATGTGATTGGAGAATACAGAGCAAGGAATCTGAGACCAACTCTTCAATTCACAATCTCTCTATCTTGCAGACCCCCTCCTCTTCAATGGGTAGGGGATTGGGATTTAAAACTTTATTCTGTTATCATTGAACCATTTTTGTGTCGATTTGGATCATTATCCTGCTGGAAGCGCTAACAACGACCCAGTTGTAGCTTCTTGGCTAGATTTTCATTTTAAATAGTACTAAAGTAGCACTTCATGGACTTGCCATGTATCCCAACAAGGTTTGCAGGGCCTTTGGATGAAAAAACAGCTCCTCAACCTCTCAAATTCTCCACAATACTTACGCCTAGCCCGCCTTGAGTGCTTGCTGCCAGACTTATCTATTTTTATCTCATCTGACCATAGAACCTGGTCACAATCAAAGTTCCAGACGTGTATAATGAACTCTGTATGCTTTCATTTAGGGTTGGATGGAAGAAAAGTCTTTCTTCTGGCACAGCTTCCAAATAATTTATTGACACAGGTGGTGTCTAACTGTAGATTTGGAGACTCCTAAATTCTACCAACTTATGCAAATCTCTAACCATGATCCTTGGGGAAACCAATTGCTTCTCATTGTGCATTACAGCTCCGATTTCGTCATTGTTTTTGTGGATATATATATATATATATATATATATATATATATATATATATATATATATATATATATATATATATATATATATTTTTTTTTTTTTTTTACATTCAATTTATAAAAGGCCAACACTTTTTTTTTTGGTCTCATGTTATTTACTCTCTAGTCTTCTGTGTCACCTCATATTGATGCCCCAGTGAAACAGTCATGGAAGGCTGTGAAAGTGAACATAATTGAGGTGAACATAATTGGCAACATGCTTGAGTTACAATTGGTTCATAAAAGTTTCTTTTTGATAATATTTTCAATGTGAGATTAAACTATTTAACCACAAAAACATTTTTCATAACCTTTTTATGCCACTGGTTGGATTAGGCATTATGTTTTGGGCTTGTCTGTCTGTCCATCCAAGTCTCTCATTAGCATGATATCTCAGGAACGAGTGGCTGAATGTACGTAGGATTTATATGGAGTTATCATTGGAACCAGCAGATGAACTGATTAGATTAAAGACAAGGTTGCAGCAAGGTCAAATATCTGAAATAGTTTTTCTTCAGTAGCTTTCTTCATGTTTGTCATACAAAGATGTTACTAACACGTTAATGTTCATTACCTCAAGGCCCATTTTTGGCTAGATTTTTGCCATTGGCCTGTCAGTGCCTTTGTCCGTGTATCTGTCTGAGCGTCTAGTAAGTGCGATATCTCAAGAACAAGTTGTTGAATGTTTGTAGGATTTATATGGAGTTATCACAAGCAGATGAACTGATTAGATTTTTGAAATTGAGTCAAACAGGGTCAAGGTCACAGCAAGGTCAAATGTCTGAAGTTTTTCTTCAATAGCTTCCTTCCTCACTGAAGTATATTTTAAGGGTAGCTCTGGCGTACAAATCAGTAAGAAAAATAACGAGACTGGTGGAGGCGTCCCCATCGACTCCATTGGCATCAGATTTGATTTGTTTTAAACCATCTTTATCAAGGGAGCCAATCATTCTGGAGCTAATTTACCCATATCAGTAATATGTCATTAACACTCACATCTCACTAATGAACCTGATCTTCCTTTCATCTATTTTGTATAGAGTACATTAATTTGCTCTGCCTTGAGAAACTGAAGTTGTTTATCGAGTGGACACGGTTACTGAGAAACTAAATTCGCTACGGTCTAGTGTGTCTACGGAGTGTGTTCAGATGACACTCATTTGTGATACAGCCATGACTTCTTTTTTTTTTTTTTTTTTTTTTTTTTCCGGGCCACTGAAAAGAAAAGTAAAATCCACATTTCCCTACCCATTTTTTGTTCCTTCATTCATTATTTTCCCATTTTCTTTTTTTCTTCATTTCATTGTTTGTTGCCTGAAGGAGCTTAAGTTAAAAGACGAGGAGTGTGAGAGACTTTCTAAAGTCAGGGACCAGCTGGGGCAGGAGCTGGAGGAACTCACTGCTAGCCTGTTTGAGGTTTGTTTTCATTTGTTTGGTTTCTTCTCCTTCCTGGTCAAAAAAAAAAAAAAATGGTGTGTTTTTTACTATGTTAACTGGCATTTCTGCCAAGATACAGAGCTTCTCAGCAGCTGCGTAGCACAAAAAGTTTAAACACTTAATCAGTATTGATCATTACAATCAGTTGGGGCAATATAGAAATCTACATAATTATAGCTGTGTTGGACATTATAATGAAGAAACAGCTAGCAGATATGGGGAAAGAAATTATAGTTCAGTGGAAAATCTTACTGATAAATAGTTTTGATTTAAAAAAAAAAAAAAAAAAAAAGATTCACTTGTGAGAACCATGATGTGGTGATGAGCTGCTTGAGTAGCTGTTTGTCTTTCTATATTCATGTATTCCTTTGTCATGGTTTTTGGCTTCACGTACCCTCCTACTTCATTTCTATTTCTGTTTCACATCGCTTCCTACCTCTCCTGTGTCTCCACTGTCATTCGTAGAGATGTTGGCTAACTCGCTTCTCTTTTGAGTGTGTGTATGTGTGTATGATGCAAGCTTGACTGGATTGGGTTGGCTCTCGGTGTGGGGAATAATGGAAAATGATGGCTATGTGGGACACTTGGGACGCTGATCCAACTCTGACGTGAACGCTGTCTCAACAGGAGGCTCATAAGATGGTGCGAGAAGCGAACGTGAAGCAGGCCACAGCAGAGAAGCAGCTGAAGGAAGCCCTCGGGAAGGTGAGAAACAGTGGATACGTTGGGTGTTTGGTCTGTGGGTTGGAGTTTTGGAGTGAAATGTTAGCTTCAGCGCATAGAAACTTTATTCATCCCATCAGAGAAGTCCCAGTACCTGCTTTTCACAAACCTGCATCTGGATGAACAGACTTAATTCAGATTTTATTCATTGATTAAGATTTGCAGCTAATACATTTTTATACTCCTTAAATATTGTAGTCTGTTATGGACTTTTTAAAATTTAGCTCATGTTCATGATAATGATTTATTAAATACATGATTAAATTGGATTCATGGCAAAATATATTTTTATTTTATACTCAATTAATGAACATCTGTACGGATAATAAAAAGGTCAATTACAAACAAAATTACAAATATTTGTCATTTTTATCCCTCCTCCCTCTTTTCCTCTGCTTTTCTCCAACTCTCTACAGATTGATGTTCTCCAGGCCGAGGTGGCTGCACTGAAGACACTCGTTCTGTCCACGTCTCCTACGTCACCATGTAAGGAGCTGCCATCTGGCTCCAAGGTGCCATTTAAGAAGGGCCACGTGCGCAACAAGAGCACCAGTAGTGCAATGCTGGGCAGCCAGCAGGAGCTCAGTGTTACTCAGCCCATTGTACGTGACTGCAAGGAGGCAAGAGACCTGTTTAATTTCTGTACTCTCTGCACACTCATCATACACTATACGGCCAAAAGTTTGTGGACACCTGACCATCACATTCATGTGTACTTGTTGAACATCCCATTCCATATGTAATCCCCTGTGTTTGCTGTTATAATAACCTCCACTCTTCTGCAAAGCCTTTTGGAGATTTTGGAGCGTTTCTGTTGGGATTTGTGATCATTCAGCTACAAGAGTATTAGTGAGGTCAGGTCCTGATGTTAGGTGAGGAGGTCTTGGGTGCAGTCGGTGTTCCAGTTCATCTCAAATGTGTTTAGTTCATCTAGCAAACACAGAAAGAAAACAAAATCTGCACTTAATCAAGGCTGAAATGCTTACGTTCTTAAATACAAACCATTTGATCTATGGATTTGCTCTCTGGGATATTTCATCACAAGTCGTTTGTGATGTTCCTCCTGCAATGCTTTTTCAATTAGCTAAAGCTACAAGCTGGTGTGTGCAGATTAGCCTATGCATGTTAAGTTGAAGTTGTACCTCAGTGGTGGATTTTTTTTTTTTTCAAGACTCATTAAAGGTATATTTGAGGGTGGAAAAATATTTTTGTATTTGAAGTTATGGGCCTTGTGTTCTGCCTTGTGTTTATCAGTCATTAATTGTTAACCGTTTGTTAATCTTATGAATAATAGATTGAGGAATTGCCTTAATCCCTAAACTGTATCCCACACTACCTGTAATTTTGTCAGCTGCTACACAAGTACACATTTGGTTGATGGTAGACCGTTGTTTTTTTTTTCTTTTTCTTTTTTCATTGCAATTTTATATTTATTCACTTTAACTGTTAATGCTTGCATGGATCATGGATCATCTTTTCAGAATCAGAAACAGAATAGAAACTTTTTAGAAGAGGATAGGGAATATTGCTACTTGTTTGTTTCCCTTACTCTTTATTTATTATTACACTTTAGTAGGTTACCATACATTACCACACTGCATTTAGCTACTACTTTATAGCCTGAACAATTAGGTTTCTGAGCAAACGCAACATGAATTTTTCCCGTGCCCAGTGGCCTAGCTGATGAATTTATCACTCGTCCACTCCTGAGATGTGTGTTTCGATGTTTAGACTGGCATTGGTAGAATTTAAGATCAAAATCATTTGATCTCAAATTATGATGTAGATTGTCTAAGAATGTTTATTGGAATGAATGTACTAATAAAAATCCGAATAATACTCACATAGTGAAATTTGTTCTGAGATCCCTCATGTGTATATATATTTAATATTTTTATAAATCCAAATATGTTCGAATTTGACATTATTTGATATAATAGTAGTAGTAATGTAATAATATTTCTTTTATAAAATATTAAGTGTTTGTGTGTGTGTGTGTGTGCGCACGCATGTAGGTGGACTCCATTCTGTTTAATGAGTTTAAGGCATGGAAGGAGGAACCCACGTTTGAGCGGAGTTGCTCTTTCTTGGACCGAATTTACAGAGAGGACATTTACCCATGTCTCACGTTCTGCAAGAGTGAGGTGTGTGCACCCGCCTTAAATTATAAAGCTTTGTCATCCTGTTAATTTTAAAGACATGATTTTCATTCTTATGGATTGTGCTGCTTATGTATTAAGTCCAAATACAAAATATTAGTTTAATTACTAATAAATGACTGCCTTTTCTGTTTTACCATAATTTTGGTGTATACAGAATATCTGTTAATATGAGCACTATTAGTAGTGTCCTAATGGTCTGTTAATATGTACCATGATAAATGTATAAATACATATTTGTTCCTGCTACAGTGTTAATTGCACACCTTTGGCACGATAAGGTAAACATTAACTAGACACCTGAACTTCTGTGAGTAAATGTGACATGACGTTTTGTTGGAACCTGGTGGGTGTGGTAACCTCAGTATGATCACCTGGGCCATCAGATTTGCATGAGTTATATCCTAGGACGGAAGGGAGAATTCATTTTACATATGAGTTTATTTCATCCTGACAAATTATACAGTATAACTACAAATACTATCTCAAAGATATTTATTGAACTGCCTTCTAGCCTGAGCTCATATATCGGTTAATGTTGATTTCCTCAGAATTAAGGAGAAAATGTGATCTCAGTGACTTGGCTGGTTTGAATATTTCATAAACTGCTGATCTCCTGCTGATTCATACACAACATTCTCTAGTCTCTAGAGCTTCACGCCTTGTGAGTGAGAGAGGGTCAAGCCGACAGGAAGGCTATAGTAACTCAATTAAGCACTCTTTACAACCGTGGTGAGTAGAAAAGCATCTCAGAAGACATCAAATATTGAGGGCTACAACAGCAGAGGTCCACATCAGGTTCCACTACTGCCAGCCAAGAACAGGAACCTGAGGCTGCAGTGTTCACAGGATCAACTGGGTAGTTGAATTTGGAAAAACATCGCCTGGTCTTTTTCAAGTCTGTCCAGTTTCACTGCGCCTACGCCCACCGTAGCCTCTGATGTTTCTATACTTTTGTGTAGGAAGATAAAACACATTAAGACGGTTATAGACAAACAATTTATGGAAAATGATTTGTAGTAAGAAATTGACAGATGGTGAAATTAAACTTATTATCTTTTATTTTGTTTTTTATAAATATAGCTGGGCTCAGCGATCTTAGAGGCTGTGGAGAGAAACACACTGAGTGTGGAGCCAGTGGGATTCCAGCCGCTGCCAGTAGTCAAAGCCTCAGCTGTGGAGTGTGGAGGGCCCAAGTGAGTACTTCCAATCACCTGATTCCTAACCAACAACAGCAGGCATGCTGTGAAGAGGACTCTTAAATAAATGAATGAATAAATACATACATACGTTATTTAACTAATTAAAGTAAGTAAATTAAGTAATAAAAGTATGTTAGTAAAGAAAGTAGACAGTAAGTGTAGTATGTAAGTTAGAAAGTTGAGTAAGTAAAGCAGGTAAGTAAAGTATGTGAAGTAAGTTAGAAAGTAAATGCATGGAGTTAGAAAGTTAAGTAAGTAAAGTTAATTGAGCAAGGGAAGTATGGAAGTTAGGTAAGTTAGGAAGTTAAGAAAGTAAATAAATTAAGTTAGAAAGTTGAGTAAGTAAGCAAAGTATGTAGAAAATGAAGTAGGTAAGCGAGTGAGTAAGCGAAGTGTGGAAATTAAGTAAGTTAGTATGTTAGAAAGTTCAAGCAAATCAGGTAAGTAAAGTAAGTTAGAAACTTAAGTAAGGAAGTTAATAAATTAGAAAGTTTGAAAGTAAGGTAAGTATGTAAATATAGCAAGTAAGTAAAGGAAATAAGAAAGTTAAGTAAGTAAGATTCTTTCTGAAGTTGTGTTGGCTGACAGGGTGTAAATGCTTATTCCTATTTGCTGTGGATTCCACAGAAGGTTCTTAAAGGCAGACACCCTTTAAAAAAAAAAAACAGCACCTTTATAGGATATTATATCATTTGATCTGGTCATGCCATTGTTGCTTTTCTTCTGAAATCATTCTTTCATACTCTGTGTATGGGTGTGGAATTAATGGCACAGATCACTCGCTCATTGTGAAGTGTATTTAGTTAACAAGTGAGCTGACATTATTCTTGGTTTATTGTAATATTGGTGTAGTTGTAATATTACATTTTACAGTGTATAGGCTACATGACGTAGCGCTTGCTGTGTACCTGTGGTTTTAAAAATAAAGAAACATGCTAGTATTGAGGATCTCAGCATTACTGAATCACTCAGGAAGATTTGTGTAATCATTTGTGTGTAATTGTCAGGACAGAGGGCTTTAATTAACACACCCACATACTCTGATAACTTAGAGTAATGAAATAAAATACTCTCACATAGAAGACCAGGGTTAGGGTTTTTTGGGGTTTTTTTTTTTAATTCATTTGATATTTACAACACATCCACAATGATGGATGATTCTACAAAGAAGCACAAGGACAGTGTGATTTCTAAAAGATGGATAAAGATTGGATATATTTTATACACAGCTTTTGCTCTCACACTTTCCACGACATTCGACCCACTTTCCCCATAAGCTTCTGCTTTATCTAATGTCTTCTGTTTGTCAGAGCTTTCCATCTCTTCTGTTTCTTTATTCCTTTCTTTCTTTTTTGCCGCCCCCTAGTGGCAGGAAGTCTGAAATAGTCACGTAAGTGTACATTCTCTCTCTCTCTCTCTCTCTCTCTCTCTCTCTCTCTCTCTCCCTCCATTCTCCATGCAGCCTTTCTTGCTTGTTAGCTTTGTAGCCCATGTTCCTTTTCTCCTTATAAGAGCCAGGTCTGTTTAGCTGGTGTTACTAGTGTAGGCCAATAGATAAATATCATACCCTAATTTGCTTAATTATTTATATATTGTATGTCATCTGTTAGCAGATTCTAATATGCGCAAATGTTTATTTGAAGAAAATGTTTTCTTATCTGCAGAAAATGCGCCCTCAGTGGCCAGACTAAAACCTGCAAGCACAGAATCAAATTCGGGGACTCCAGCAACTACTATTACGTGTCTCCATTCTGTCGGTATCGGGTGAGTGTTTACCTGCTGCTTTTCATAATGACCTTTCAGCTTTTTCAGCCCTGAATGTAATTAGCTAATGTTGTGTAGTAACAATATTTGCCTCATCCATCACCTGGAATGGAAAGTTTTCTTCTTTCTTTTAATTTTTGGTTTGGATATGATTAAAAGCTGAATATGTACATATATTCCTTACTGATTGATCCTGTGAAGGAACTGACCTTATTACAGAAGACAAACAAAACCCAGTAAAGCAGAAAACATATAAATAATAGGGATGTAAAGGGGGATAAAAAAAACAATTTGAATCAGCAAATTGGTCTAGCATTCTTTTTAGAAATAAAATCTGATGTCATTTGGCTTTAAGAGGCATCTTTTGGCGATATCTGTGGCGTCACGAGAATAGGATCACGATTGCAACTCCACTTTATACTTTAGTAGTTAAAATTGGATTATAAACCAGAGCTTTTTTTTAATTTGCTGCTTGACTTTCTAGGCCCACTGCTTTAAAAAGAAACTTTGTTTAGTCAGTCCGCATACCAATTATAAGTCAGGTCATCAAAAGGTCATCGATCTGATCTGTGTGTACTGTTACAAACACAAAAATATATGCAAAGAAGACCATCTGTGTTCTAAATGTTCCTCAGATTGGTACGTTATTGGTACGCTCGGTCCATATATTCTGCCTGTTTCAAACGTCTTTGGAAAATCACTGCAAACCTGTTCTCCCTTTAGAAAGAGATGTTCCTATTTTGTTCTTGTTCTAAGATGACTCATCTTTCAATCCAAACCTTTTCCACAAGAAAACACTACTGGCTCGCTCAACTGCTGGTAAAAAGGCAGTTCTCAAACTTTGTGTTGAGAGAGATGGAGAATAGAACTAGAAGAGATAAAAAGATGTTGGATTTTGACACGCAATAGCTACACTGGAACACAGATACACAATACCAAGCCGGCAGCAAGTTTAGTGAAATGTGCATCAATAACATGTTAAATTTAACTCAACTCAGTAGTGAATTGAAGTATATTGAGTGATTACTTGTTTAACTGGATTGCTTTTTGTAGCGTATCGTGCACTTCTATCATATTCACACTCTTAATTTATAAGTAAGAAATAGAACATGGCTATGGCTATATCCATGAATATAGAGGAAGCTTAAAACAAGACTGTTTTTTCATCATTTGTATATGATTTATTGAGACGTAAACAAATGTATTCAGGTTGTTTGATGTTAAAACTCTATCCTTGCCAAAAGAACTTACTGGCATACTAAAACCTCCCTAAACGCTACCGAATATACGTTGCCAGATGAGGACCATTTCATGATCATTTTGCAATGAGTATTTTTTTGTCCTCGGGGTAATTCCATGTTTTTTGTTCTTAATGTGAATCACGAGCCATTGTGAACAGTAGCCTGTTTACTACAACTTATCTCACTTAGCCCACAGACGTACCCTATTTCCAGAATGTCCCCGAGGCATGTCAGTTTGCACACATAAAGAATTGCAGCAGACTGATGAAGAGGGAGAAACTGTTGGAAATAAAAGTGCACAAAATGCTGTACAGTGATGTTCATGTAGGCTTTAGTTGCTGCCGTCAAATTACCTCTCCTTTCTAATCCTAGATCACCTCCGTCTGTAACTTCTTTACCTACATTCGCTACATCCACCAAGGACTGGTCAAGCAGCAGGACGGTGAGCTAATCTGACAACACGCCCACATACACACACACACACACTTCTGCACTTCTGCAGGTGTGGCAAGTTTCTGATTTTTGACAGAGCAAGAGCAAGAATGAGGCTAGTGAGAGGAATGACTCTTTGTCACAGCTATAATGTATACGTGATAACAGGAACTAACTTGTCTCTCGGATGTTCCACAACACTAAAATTAACTTGAAACCATTAATATGTGTGATGCGTCATTCATTAATAAATTAAACACAGTAATCATTGGTCCACTTTGAGGTGGTAACGACACTCGTGCTGTGCCGTATCACACCACTCCAGCATGGATTATTTACATATAACCGCACAGTCTGTCCTGTGTTATTCCTTACTCATAAAAACAGTATACATTATTATGTACATTATCCTTATAATGTATATGTATTATGTAACCATGTTAAGAGATATTACCAGCAATAGCATTAATAAGCAACAATCTTTTGCTACAAAAGTGGAGTCTCACTAAATGTTTATGTCCGTATTACATAACCTAATGCATTCAGTAATACATGACATGCAAGGAGCATACTATCTGAGTCAATATCATGTGATGGTTGGTAGGAAAACACAGTGTGAAAGAAGTAGGGTAAAAAGTTATGGTATGGTAGCTGTATATGTATATATAGACTAATCTTCACCTTCAGTAGTTACAAAACAATGAGAAAACACTGATTTCTTTGATGTGCAAATCACATTTTAAAGAAAAAAAAAAGGTCAGTTATATCAGGGGTATTCAACTATGAAAATATATTTACATAAATTGTGTTGCTTATAAACAACTAACCCTGATGAAAAGAGTTACTTTTTAAAGCTTCACAACAACATTGTTTTGTTTCAAAGTGGTGCTTCACTTCACCATGTTAATCTGGCTTTTGAAATCAACTTTAAATGTTCTGTTTTCATCATGTTTTGTTTTGTTTTTTTCTTTCTTTAAACAAGACATGTCATCAGTTTGCTAATTGCACCAGAGAGGGTCAGTGAAATGGAAAAATTTGTGAAAGTCTGTGAAAACTCTTCCTTTTCTGAGCAATGAGCTGCCTTTAGTTCAGTCATTTATTGTACACGATACTACAGAGGATGTGCTGCAGTTTCTGTACGATGGCATAACAGCACAGTCTGGAGTGTGCGAGTCCGTTTCTACCACAGCTCGATGCTCACGATTACAATGTTTAATTTATTAACAAATCACACCTCGCACATTTTAACAGTTCATAGTTAGATTTAATGTTGCGGAACGTCCGAGAGAAAAGCGAGTTGTTCTCATTTATGCTCTATCTGTAATAAACAGTTGTCCCTTCACCAGTCTGTCCTCTCTCTCTCTCTCTCTCTCTCTCTCTCACACACACACACAATTCCGTTCAATTCAGCAAGCTTCACTGGCATGACCATATACATTTAAAGTATTCTCAAAGCATTACAGAAATTAAGAACTGTTATTAATAAAAACATGTTAGTTTAGTGTTTGTATAAACATATGATCAGAATCTGAATAAACACATTATATTAGTGTCCATATAAAAACGTAGAGATGAGAGAATAGGAAGCAAGTGTCAGTTCAAATATTGGCAATCTCTCGCGCTCTCTCTCTCGCTCTCTCGGAGCATAAAGCATATATTACTGAAGACTTTCCCATGCTGGAAACTTTGCAAAGCACCATGACCGTTACAAAGAGCTGACGCCTGAGAGTCCTTCAATAAATGTTAAATAAATGTCTCCGAACAAAAACATCACATTTTTCTTAAACAGCACAGTTTTAAAATCTGTTTATTATTAGTCTTGGATTATGTGGAGCATCATTCATTTTACAGCTGGTACCACTGTCTGAGCTGTGCACACCTTCTGACCAATCAGATTCGAGAATTCAACCGCGCCATGGTATACGATTTAATTTAAAAAATAAATAAATAAATAAATGCTGCCACAAATACGGTACATGAAACAGATAAGGTAGATGCAGCACATTCAGAGTATTTATAGCTCCTGCAGTTAAAAAAAATTGATCGCGTCAGTGATGTTTATTTTCAAATATCAGTTATATGCAGAGTAAAGTTTTGTATTAATTTTTGAAGAGTAAGGTAAATTGACTTGGGCTCTGTTATACTGTTCCACACAAATCAGGAAACATTTGGTCAGTGTCCGTGGTATGTTTTTCGTTTATTCAGCTGAACAGATGTTCTGGGAGGTCATGCAGCTGCGGAAGGAGATGTCATACGCCAAGCTGGGCTACTTCAGAGATGAACTGTGACTGGTCAGCATCGAGGGAGGAACACTTGTCTCAGTGAAACACATGCAAGTTCAGGCGAGGGGGGTTCTGCAGTTAACAAAGAGGCGTCACAGGGACCAGTTCTTTCCTCACACCTCAACACTCCAGCACTGTGTGCACGTGTGTGTGTGTGTGTGTGTGTGTGTGCATGTGTGTGTGTGTGTGTGTGCGCACGTGTGTGTGTGTGTGTGTGCGCACGTGTGTGTGTGTGTGATTAGCCGTCTGTTTTCAGGTCCTTTCCTATGTAAAGTACAACATATGCTGCTGAAGTTATGATTACCTGATTTCAGTTTGTGTATTAACTGCTACATGAAGGAGAATAAAATAAATCTATGCTGGGTTTGGATTTCCATTCTGTATGTTCTAGAAAAGAAAGCCTCTTATCCCAACCAATCAACTCCTCTTGAGCTTTCAGTTCATTCTAAATTTAGCTAGCGCCGTGTTGCTGTGCTGTTGTGTGTGTGAAACGTGCTGTACATCTGTTTTTCTTGGAACTGTCTCATCAGTTTTTTTTTGTGTACTTTCTTCCAAATCTCATCACTCTTTCCCCATTTTGATTTTTAGTGCCTTTCTGGAACACCGAATAAAATTGTATACCTCTACAGCTACTGGTTTACCTCTTTGTCTATGAAAAGCCAAATATGTTTCACTTTTTTGTTCTGTTCAGGACAAAATAACCGTTTACCTCACACTGGATGATGGTACCGATGAGCGTAAAGGGTCTTGCTCAAGGACCCGACAGAGGCAGCTTGGTGGGATTTGAACTCAGGAGTTATGATCTGTCCCAATACCTTAACCAGTTTTATAGTTTTTAAAATGGGGGGGGGGGGCAGTGACTAAGTAGTGGGCCGTTTCCTACAGAACCAGTGTAGCATTCACATGTGCTTTTTTCCTAGGCGTGACCATGACCGCATATAGTGGCTACACATGGTGGCCAGGCAGTCACTATTCCACTTAGTCGTAGAACCACTGTTGCACACGTCATGATCTGCTCTACTTACTTATGTCCCAGACTACCAGGACTGTTTCTTTCAAAACTAGTGGTGATTGAGTGGTATATCAAAGTCACTATGAAGATTTTTTAACATGTCCAGATAATACACACCTCCAGACAGTAACAGACAGCAAAAAAGTGCTGATCCCATAATTTACCGAGGATGAGAATGGTTTAAATGCTGATATTGTTTTCCGGTCATGATAAAAATGGCTCCAGTTGCTTATACTGTTCTATCTTAAGAATACCGAGGATGAGAATCACTCAAACCTACTACTTAGTACATGGGGTGCAATGAAGCAACATTTAGACTAGGGTTGCAACTAACCATTATTTTCATAATTGATTAGTTGGCCGATTATTTTTTTCGATTTACCAGATGGGGCGAAACTTTTTCTTCATTTACTTAAAATAAAATACACAAACAGTGTTACAAATATAAACTTCAGACTAAAACTTTACACAGCTGTTTTCCAATTATACGAGACTGAAAAGAACCCAATACACACACAGACACACACACACACACACACACACACACACCAGAATATATGTTATTCATTTAGGACTGTAGTTTAATTCCTTGCTTTTTGTGCATCCATAAACAATAATAATATAACTACTTATATATATATATAATATTAGTTAGTAAAAAAAAAAAAAAAAAAAAACGCTAGTGTTCCATTTGAGATGATATTACCGTTCTAAAATTCATACACTAGACGGTAGATGATATAGTGCATAGTGTAAGTGTACAGTACCTCATTTGGGACACAACTTTAGTATTTACTCTGAAGCGTGTTTTCAGAACAGAAGTAACGTAATGCGTAAACGCAACCCTGTGCCACGTTCAGACCAACTAATCAATAATGAAATTCACCGACAACAATTTTCACAATTGATTTTTAGCGATTAGTTGTTGCAGCTCTAATTTAGACTGTAAAATCTGGCAAAGGTGGATAGTGCAGCACCATGTCACTGCTTCACAGTTGTCCAAAAGTGATTCTCTTCCTTGAAAGGCCTTTTAACACGTATCACTGTTTCATCACTGTATTTACCCAATGGGCTTTTCTGCCTTTATTGTGCTCAGCAAAGAAGACAATGGGCCTTGTATATCCAAATTATTAAGGTTGTGAGTAAATGTTTGCATAACCAAACTGAACTAAATATCCTGGATTTACAAAGTTTCCGAAACATGGATTATCTTTGTACGTGCGTGTTTATGTTGATGAATGCCATTCACCTGGAAATTACCAAGCGCGTGCATGGCACAGCTGATTTGCATGTAGTGATGCACCTGAAACTTCATAAATGTTCAAGTGAATAGACAGTCATGAGCAGGAAACAAACATGTTAAAACCGGAAAAACAAGTCGAAATTATTTTGACACTACTATGCCAATAAAAATGTTTACTTATAAATAATGTTAATAATAATAATAATAATAAGCGAGCACTAAATATGGCCCATCAATTGCATAGACTAGTCAACTAACGCGTTCACTAGTCTCCACTGATGGCTGCTAGTTGCTATTAGAGTTGGCTGCTAGAACTGTTGTCTAGTTGGAGAAATGGAAGAAGAAAAAAAAAACAGTAGCAAGGCAGGTGCAAGCAGACCAAAAAAAAAAAAAGAAAAAAAAAAACAAACTAAATTTACTTGATCACGTTTATGGTCTGGGTGCAGAGGTGTGAGCAGGACTGTTTTCATAATCCCATTTACGCCCACTGCAGAAGGAATTCTGACCAATGCCACCCACGGTATTTTAAAATGAACTTAGCATTTCCAAACATATAAACAAGTAATTTACACCAAAGATCTCAGTCCTGATGCACACCTCTGCTTAACTGTTCCATGTTTAAATGTTTAATTCCTTTAAAATAGTGTAAGTTGTCCGTAATTACTTGTATGTCACTAATTTATTAATTTTCATCGTTAATAGTGCAGCCTAAAGAAGCATTGGAGGGATAATTTGTAGCCTGAATTGAAATGGAGTTCTTTGCTGTTGTTTATCAGCATTTAATTGCACCAACCTGATTAAAACAACCTTTTCAATTATTGGTCAGTGAATGAAAATTTGTAGTTGTTCATCCCTTAGTGGGTACAACATTTCAGCATATCCTGTTGCCATGAGTCTCTCATATTTGTCCTGTGTTTGGTGGGGGCCAACAGTTAATCTGTAAGCAACCGCATATTTTCAGATATGCCTCTGCACTTTCAGTGAATCATGACCTCGAATCATGGTCATGCCTTGACAAACCTTTTTTTATTTTCTGTAGTTATATGGGTTTGTATGGTGGCACTCTTGCCATTTTCAATGGGATAAGTACTGCTGCAGCAACACAACGAAGGAGTTAACCTTTTCTTCCTAGAGGGCTTTGTAGCTGCCTTCTTTTTTTGTCATGTAATGAATAATCAGCATTATTTCCATAGCCTGCAAGCTTCACACATCACTATTCACATTATGCTGCAGTCAGGTCAAGACTCAGACAATTTGGTTCTTGATCATTGTTCATCATCTATCCATCAAGGCCAACAATTCACAGCAAGTTATAAAATTATGAGTTCATAAAATGATGAAATGAGTTACTCTGCCCATGCTTCTACATGCTGACATAAACAACAGGCTAAGTGACTGTTCTGAAAACATGGCGAGAATATAATAAATCAAACTCTAGAAGTATCGTCACTCAAGGTGTGCAACAAGGCACACTCCTTTGCCGGTGCAAATTTAGCTTTGCTTGTATCTTTCTCATTTGTAAGTCGCTTTGGATAAAAGCATCTGCTAAGTGAATAAATGTAAATGTAAATGTACTGTATAACAAAAGGAGCACAATATTTAGCATCTTGAACTTACTTCTTCAGCTCCTCGTCAACACAAGAATGGGAATGAAGGCAAGTGTGATGCAGTTGGGACCTTTTGGTCACAGGGTGATGAATTTGCTATTGTTACTCAGCAAGGGAATAAAAATATTCCTCTAGTTTTCCAAAGGAAACTAGCTCGGCGGACCAAAACATAAGGAAATAGAATGGAATTGATGTGATTCTTATTTCTGTATTTTCTAACCTTGCGAGTGTGAATTTTTATAGTCTGGACCTTTTGATCTGATCTTAACCATTGGACAGAAAAGTGTTCAGTCACTGGTCTTTGTAAATGTGAAACAAAAAGTTGTGCACACATTCACATAAACACCTTCTATCAGGATAATCCTCAAGCATGTGAAATAATTCTGTTTGAATATAATGTTTAAAATGTAGATTAGATAATTTAACACATATATTTTTACAAATGTATTGATATAAAATCTGAAGAAGTGGTGGGGGTCGATGAGACAGCTATTGCCGAGAAAGTAAACAGAATATGGCTTTAATTTATTCAGAAAATGCTCATAAAATGTTGGTGTTTGGTTGAATAGTCATTTCCACCACCATAAAGGCTGTCTACAGGAGCCATGCTGCTTCATTAGACAGATCAGAGACAGACTGTATCCCTGAGATGTCATGGCTATGTTTGTTTTATAAGACCTGACTGATAAGCAACTGTTTCCACCAGGTTTTCTACAGCATAGCTCTTTCCCATCTAATTCAGGCCATAAAAACTCAACATTTATTACTCTGAGCAAGGCCACCAGCCCCTCCTGCACATACACACAGGTGTACGCCTGCGCATGACAGGCAGATGGAGTTTGCCTCAGCGATCACCGAACAAAGTACATGTTAGTTTCAACAACAGCCGCCATTTCTATTGAACTACGTAAATTCACAATAGAAAATATTTAGCAATTGAACATTACACGGAACACCATCTGCCCGTGGTGTGGAGTATGTACTAGTGTCTGCAATGATGTTGGATTACACTTGAATGAGAAGCTGACAGGTGAAACTTCAACAGAATCTGGAAACTTTATTGTGAAGAAACGGTGAGATCTGTCTTTAATATGATCAAATCTATATCATTCGGCCAAAAAGTTTAGTCCTTTTGATGAATTAATCAAATTCTGCATTTTTAGACAGTGGTATTCGTTGTATTTCTTTAATATCAGCTTTTGGTTTTGATTTATTTGTTATCATGTTGCACAGATTAACAGATGAGTATCGGTGTAGCTTTACGTAATTAAGTGTGGTGTATACCTCTAATAGCTGGCAAATTGTTGCTGATTAGCACTAAAGAGAATTGCTTTTAAAGGGGGTTGCGTCATCTTGGGACTTTTATGTATCCAGGGCACTGCTTGTAAATTCAGTTAGATTAAATTATTGACTCCAAGTCTACTAATAAACAAAGGGATCAACAAGTTGCCATACTGTACAAGCTGGATTGAAGATAAATAATATAACACTAAAGAATCATCAAGGAACTACAGAGTTGCACCCAGATGAGGATGGGTTCCCTTTTGAGTCTGGTTCCTCTCAAGGTTTCTTCCTCATATCATCTCAGGGGAGATTTTCCTTGCCAACATCGCCTCTGGCTTGCTCATTAGGGATAAATTCATACATTTAAAATGTATATCCTGAATGTATTTATTTCTGTAAAGCTGCTTTGTGACAATGTCCACTGTTAAAAGTGATTTCAAATAGAACTGAATTGAATTGAACTTGTGACTGTGCTACAGGCCATCGCCAAGCTTCTAGAAAGAACTAGGTACAAAATGTTAAAATAACAGCAATACAGCAATCCATCAAGCTACCAACGGTAGCTAAAGTGGAAATCCATCTAGGTTTATTATATGCAAAATCAAACCTCCCACTCCACCTCCTTCGGAGACATATGGGAAAGACAAGAGATTCCACAGTGACAAATCGAAGTGTGAATCATAAAAATGAAAGGCCTTGGTGAATGCAAGAATCAAAGAGGAAGAACACTGGAAAAGAGCTGAACAGGAAGCGTCTATAAATAGCTGACTGATCCTGTGTGAGAAGAAACACTGTTTAGACAGTAACCCAACAGTGAAGTTTGGTGAGAAGTCCTCAAGAATTTATACTCCAGACAGGAGACAAAACAACATAACATAAAATATTAATTTTACTATGTATGACGAAGAAACGACTAAGCAACTAGTCACACTTTGAACAAAAATGAAATATTAATTAAAATGTTTATCAAACAAAGCAAATATTAGGTAAAAAAAAAAAAAAAGATCACTGCGTTAACTGAAAGAATCCAAACAACAGTCTTATGGACCATTTTGATATAAAGATATGCATCATTGAAAATATTTTACTCCTAACATTATGATCAAATGAGATAAAGAATGAAGATTTGTGAAGAACTAACCAAGATATCCAATCAATGAGCCTTATTTATCAAAGCTTCAGATTGTTTAATTGGTCATGATTTTCTATACAGATCATCTTTAGTAACTGCTTTATGCCGGTCAGGGTGGATTGATCGATCGTTATATCCCGGTAAGACTGGGTGCAAGTCGCAAGGAAAATTCACCCTGGATGGGACACCAGTCCATCATAGGGCAACATACAGTGCATCCGGAAAGTATTCACAGCGCTTCACTTTTTCCACATTTTGTTATGTTACAGCCTTATTCCAAAATGGATTAAATTCATTATTTTCCTCAAAATTCTATAAACAATACCCCATAATGACAACATGAAAGAAGTTTGTTTGAAATCTTTGCAAATTTATTCAAAATAAAAAACAAAAAAAATCACATTTACATAAGTATTCACAGCCTTTGCCATGACACTCAAAATTGAGCTCAGGTGCATCCTGTTTCCACTGATCATCCTTGAGATGTTTCTACAACTTGATTGGAGTCCACCTGTGGTAAATTCAGTTGATTGGACATGATTTGGAAAGGCACATACCTGTCTATATAAGGTCCCACAGCTAACAATGCATGTCAGAGCACAAACCAAGCCATGAAGTCCAAGGAATTGTCTGTAGACCTCCGAGACAGGATTGTATCGAGGCATAGATCTGGGGAAAGGTACAGAAACATTTCTGCAACATTGAAGGTCCCAATGAGCACAGTGGCCTCCATCATCCGTAAATGGAAGAAGTTTGGAACCAGCAGGACTCTTCCTAGAGCTGGCCATCCGGCCAAACTGAGCAATCGGGGGAGAAGGGCCTTAGACGGGGAGGTGACCAAAAACCTGATGGTCACTCTGACAGAGCTCCAGCATGTCTCTGTGTGAGAGAGGAGAACCTTCCAGAAGAACAACCATCTCTGCAGCACTCCATCAATCAGGCCTGAATGGTAGAGTGGCCAGATGGAAGCCACTCCTCAGTAAAAGGCACATGACAGCCTGCCTGGAGTTTGCCAAAAGACACCTGAAGGACTCTCAGACCAAAGATTGAACAAAGATTGAACTCTTTGGCCTGAATGGCAAGCGTCATGTCTGGAGGAAACCAGGCACCACTCATCACCTGGCCAATACCATCCCTACAGTGAAGCATGGTGGTGGCAGCATCATGCTGTGGGGATGTTTTTCAGCGACAGGAACTGGGAGACTAGTCAGGATCGAGGGAAAGATGAATGCAGCAATGTACAGAGACATCCTTGATGAAAACCTGCTCCAGAGCGCTCTGTACCTCAGACTGGGGCGAAGGTTCATCTTCCAACAGGACAATGACCCTAAGCACACAGCCAAGATAACAAAGGAGTGGCTACAAGACAACTCTGTGAATGTCCTTGCGTGGCCCAGCCAGAGCCCAGACTTGAACCCGATTGAACATCTCTGGAGAGATCTGAAAATGGCTGTGCACCAACGCTCCCCATCCAACTTGATGGAGCTTGAGAGGTCCTGCAAAGAAGAATGGGAGAAACTGCCCAAAAATAGGTGTGCCAATCTTGTAGCATCATACTCAAAAAGACTTGAGGCTGTAATTGGTGCCAAAGCTGCTTCAACAAAGTACTGAGCAAAGGCTGTGAATACTTAAGTACATGTGCGTTTTTTGTTTTTTATTTTTAATAAATTTGCAAAGATTTCAAACAAACGTCTTTCACGTTGTCATTATGGGGTATTGTTTGTAGAATTTTGAGGAAAATAATGAATTTAATCCATTTTGGAATAAGGCTGTAACATAACAAAATGTGGGAAAAGTGAAGCGCTGTGAATACTTTCTGGATGAACTGTACACACAAACATTCATCCACACCCTTTCAGCTGCTCCAGTTCAGGGTCACCACATTGGATCACCTGTCCACATATTGATTCTGGCATTGAGAGTGGCTGGGGCTGGTCCCCTGACTGGGAATTGAACCTGGGCTACAGCTGCATTGGCCCAGCTGGTGTGTAAGTCAGCCACACTTAAAAGCCAGGACTAAGTGACCAATAAGTGACCGATCTGGTATGTCTCAAGCTGCAATGTGCCATACAATCCCTAGTGTGCGGAGTGCGAATGTTGGCTTCTTCATGGATACATCAGGTTTCCTCATGACACGTCTTCCTGCATTTCCAAGAGTTCTGCCCAACAGATGCCTGACACATTCAACAATTAAATGAATTCAACAATTCAACATGATCACCTAAGAAGATATCTTTTCTCCCCTCCATTTTCATTTCAAACCATTTTCTTCTCATCTCACTTAATTCACACCTAATTCACCTTTTCTATAATTTGTCTCCAGATTTGAGCCTTTTTCAGGTGCTGGTTCACTGCTAAGTAATATATTCTTCATTGGCATAGAAGTGAGTTAAAATAACTTAAGGCCAAGGCTTGTAAGTGTTAAAAATTTGTCCTTAAAAGTCTGGATTTTTAAAATATATATTTCTGTTCTTTTTCCTGCTAATTTGAACCATAAAATTTTTTGTTAAGGCTGTAATATGTGGAGGTTAAAAATATAGCATTAGACTCACAAACTGTCTGTGCTAAACAGGGGGAGTAAAGCGGAGGCAGTACAGCAGGTCTGGGAAAGGTCTGATGGATGTACTCGGTGAAAATGAGGCCCTGCAGCAGTTTTTTGATGGTGAGACCTACTTAATGTCACGGTGTCATTTTCTGTTAAACATTATGACTAACTATGTCTCCGTACAAGAAACTGACTCATGTTTTGAGTTAATTACAACAATTAGATCTTTCTTTAACATGTGTACAAAAATGTTTGCATTACTTTTCTTGTCTAATGCTCAACAATCCCTGGTTTTGCTTCACCAGCTGTTTAGTCAATCTGTTATATGTTGTAAGAATTTAAATGAGCGAATCCGATTTTGGAATTCCATACGAATCAAGTTATCAAGTGGAGGGTTAGAGTTAGCAATCACCTCGTCTCCAACCCTATCCTCAAACTTACAGAATGTTTGCCCATACATGAGTCATCTTGAGTTACGGATGTTTGAAAAGAATATTCTTCAATGCCCATATAAGTTAACATTTTCTTTTTTATCTTAAGATTAATGGTGCACTTTTTTAAACTTTTGTCCTGCTCCAAAGCTGAAGTAGGATTGGTTAAAAAAAAAAAAAAAAAAAAAAAAAAAGCTCCCACACAAGCTATTATATGACACAGATTTTATATAAGTAGCTGATCAAGGTACATCTAGTCAAAGAATGTAGATGAGATCCTGGGAGTCGCTGCTTCCTGGATGTTATTCCTGGTGTGTTCTGTTAATTGTAGTATTACAGGCATTGTTATAATTAATACACACCATTTTGGCTCACTATGACAGCAGTGTACAGATTTCCAGATTTTGTTCCCTAATCCATGAGTGCATGAAGACCTTTTTGTATTCACATCTTGGTGATTGGTGACTGACTGAGGTATGAATGAATGTGTGTGCATGGTACCCACTGTTAGCCTGACATCCCATCCAGGATGTACTCCCACTTGAAGCTCAGTGTTTTCAGGATCAGCTCTGGATCCACAGGATAAAGCAGCTACTGAAGATATCGGAATGAATGAATGAATGATCTCTTGTGGAGAAACGTACTGTAGCATCCGGTACTGTATTTTTGGTGTAGTTGCAACATATCCTCATACGTTCAAGGCCACATTTATGTATGAACAAAAGTCACAGAGCTATTAAGTCAAGGCCATAATGTTGCAGCAATAATGTACAATACCCAAGGGAAAGCACTGATTGTTTATGAGTCAGAAGAATCACTGTGTTTTATGTTGTAAGCTTCCTTGGTTTGGCATTGTACCTTACTTTAATATACAGTATGTTAGCTTTAATTTTCTACAAGAAACGCATAATGTAACAGCACACAGTGCATTTCACTGTTTTTTGCGTGTAAAGCTTATATATACACATTCATGATTTTACACAGAACCCAAACAGCAGTATTTTTTGCAAGGTTATATACTTTGTAAGTGTTTCTCATAGGAGCCTCTGTATGTTGTGAGGTTTTTCCTGATGGTTGAGCAGGAAGATGAGAGTTATGTTGAATGTGAAGATCTGTACATGTGATTTCTGATTTGCAGGGCAGGATGTCAATGGCGTATTGGACAGTACAGCAGTGGACACCAGCATTCTAGAGCAATATCTGAGCAATGATATCGACCCCACTTTGTGAGTACCAAGTACATTTGCTTTTTTTTCATTTACAGTTTCCTTATACATAATAAGTACATTAACACTACTTAAAAATCAGGTAAACAATGTAAATAAATTTGTTAACACACCCACCCCCCCCTCTCTCTCTCTCTCTCTCTCTCTCTCTCTCTCTCTCTCTCTCTCTCTATTGTATAAATAGCTTTTCTGATCACTGATTAAGATTAATGTCAAGGTCATATTACTGATATGTAACTTATCAAGAGTGAAATATATATCATTGATGACCCAGCGCTGTTGAATTCTCAAATATGAGAAACTGTTGATTCATTTTCTCAGTTCTTTTCTTGCTTTCTTTTTGTCTTGTAGAAGAGAGGTTGGTGAGGGTACGACTGTTTATAGCTGTTATATAACAGGAACTAACTTGTCTTGTGGACCTTGTACAGCATGAAATATAATTATAAATGGATCAAATGTATGTGTCATTCTTTAATAATAATAATAAAAAAAAAGTGTTGTAAAATCACTGTGGTATAATTGGAATAAATCACATTGGATTTACTTACATTGGGCTTCATAATACTACCACGTTGCTGATTATTCCCCTATAACAGCACACCGCCAAGTGTTTTATTCCTCACCTATGGTGTTCAGTTCAGGGGTCTTTAATCTTATCCAAAAAAGGGCTGGTGTGTATGCAGCCAACCTGGTCTTTGTGGACAAGATTGAAGTTCCCTGGTTTCAAATACAAGGAACAAAATGAGAAACACCACCCAGTCTTTAGAGAAGTGACTTAATGTAGTGTATAAGTATTGTTAATATTTTTCATTGTATCTTTTAAACATTTATTTTTTACAGTATGTTACCTGAATCACCTCCAGATTCAGGTTCAGAACCTTGTTCTCCTCCACAAATTCCAGGTAACAACCAGAAGCAATATATACATGTATACATGATCAGTCAAAAACCTTTTGGTCATCGAAACTGCAATATCATAGAAATTGGTGCACATTCATAAAAAAACAATATCTCTAAGAAAAACAGGATTTCTTTGGACATGTCCTCATTTTCCTGCACAACTCTGAGACATGCTTTGTCATGCTGCCACTCCTTTTTTTCCTCCAGATGTCCACTTTGGCTCTGACTTATCTACTGAGCAGCTGGGTCCCGGCTTGCACACCTCAACAGGACAGACTCCCGCTCCTTTCTGTCATCTTAAAGCTATATCATCCTCTCAGTATGATTTGGGAAACTCCATGAAGCATATAAAGACCATATCACCTGATACAGCTCAGACTGTGTGTGATTCATCCTTACACTATCCATACAGCAGCCCAGCTGAGAGCTGCATTCAGACCGCCACACCACCAGTACAGCATGCTCCTATAGATGCAATCAGAGGCTACACAGAAGCTGCCACTTCCAGCACATCTCCATGCCTTACCTCCTTACCTCATGGCGTATGTGTGGACCCGTATATGACCTCCAAACCTGGCCTGAACACAGGGTAAGGAATGTTTCCATGTAGCTAGTGTTACTTGAACACAGTGTTTAGAATGTTTGTGAATTTCTGAAAAGTGGAATTGTTATATGATTCTGTCAAATGTCCGTATGGAAATACCCAGGCAGAGTGAAAAAGAGCAACAACAAAAAATCACTCCCTGTGTCAAAATAAAATATAGTTTCAGAAAATAGAAAAAATATATATTTTTTTCCTTTTTATATCTTATAAAAGTAAAGTACCAATTTACTTAAAACAGATGGATTTAAAACCAGTGGCTGCTCATCCGTAGGGGCATGTGGGGGGGCAGAGCAAAATGTTAAATCTTCATAAACTCCATACATTTTAAATTCCATTAGATTATCCTCTTTTGAGTGACCAACAATTTAAACTAATGTTTGCAATTTGACAGATAACTAGAAATTCCATTGATTCACTCTCTGTTCTAGATGTTGCACAATCCTGGGACAGCGTATTCACTGCCCCATTTAGATGCATAAAGTTATTATTGCACCAACTGGTCAATAATGGCACTAATAGACACCCATTGGGGATGGAATCACGCTGCCCCATGCTTTAGGGAGGAGCATAAGACAGGATAGTTAATGAGATGGTTGCAAGGATTGTGCCAAGTTGGCCTAGTTAAAATACTCCACAGCCACCAAGATCTTCTTTTATAACAAATAATTGGAATTAAATCTAATACATTTCTGCAAACAAAAGCAAAGTCTTAGTGCAGACAGTGTGTCTGTGGTGTATAGAACCATTTCTATGTAAGATATGTTACAAAGATTGAGAGAGGGAATGAGGAACTATGGAGTGGATAATGTCTGTATGTCAGAAATGTGTGTGCACCATGGTGACCTTATTTCCCAGGCAAAGGCTAAGAAACAGAAGGATTCTTCCTTTTCCTTTCCTTTTTTTTTTTTTTTTGAGCTAGGTTCAGGTCTTCTGTGTTGGTTTTTGAGACGTAGTTGGGATGAAAATCATCATTTCCATTTTTTTTGACAGGCAAATGTTACCTGAAAAAAATAAGAGAAAGCGCTCAAACTCTTTCGATGTAAACACAGATGACAGCCAATGGAGAGAGCCAGTTTGGACCAAGCCTTCATTTTGTGGGTGTTGAATGTATTAAATGATGAACACTATCATCACTATCATCTGATTCAAAATAAGAACAAAGGTTGAAGCTTAAATTGAAGTCTTTCTCAGTGTCATGTTCTGTTCATAGGTCCTGAGAGGGGCACATGTGAAATGCCAGGCTATGACGGTGATGTCCATGCAGCAAGTCCAGCAATGACATACCAGCTACTGAAATGGGACCACTATCAAACAAACCAGTGGAGCAGTCTCTACAACAGCAGCTTCCAAACTATGTAAGCCTTTTCAGGCACATTCACAACATCTTGCACGATGTTCATAATAATTTCATTCTGTTAAAAAAGTCAAACATAAAACAAAGGAGCAATGATAGTATTGAGAGAAAATGTATGTTTCCAAATGGATGGTGTTACTTAACCCCTAGTCTCTGGAATACAAAGGTATTGCAGATAGTTTCTAATGCCAGTAAAAAAAAAAATAGCCTATACAATTGAGGCCAAAGGTTTACATACACCCTGTGCTAAAGACATTCAAAATAAAATTTTCACAAGTCCACACATTTTATGTTACCATATACTGTACCGTATTTCCTGTGTAAAGTCAATTAGGGCAAAAATGAGGAATTTTTGCTCATTCCTCCTGACATAACTGGTGTAACTCAGTCAGGTTTATGGGCCTCCTTTCTCAGACATGCTTTTTTTGTTCGGTCCACAGATTTTTTTATGGGATTCAGGTCAGGGATTTGTGATGGCTGCTTTAATACTTTTGCTTTGGAGATATGCTTAGGATCATCGCCCTGCTGAAAGACCCAGTTGTGACCAAGTTTTAACTTTCTGTCTGATGTCTTGATGTGTTGCTTAAGTAATTTTTGAGAATCCTCCTTCTTCAACATGCCGTCTATTTTCCGATGTGCACCAGTCCCTTTACCAGCAAAACACCCCAATCATATGATGCTGCCAACCCCATGCCTCACAGTTGGGATGGTTTTCCTCCATATATAGCGCTGATCATTTTGGCCAAACAGTTACATTTGTGTTTCATCTGACCAGAGAACACTCCTCCAAAAGGCCGGTGATCACCTGCAAACTTCAGTGTGGCTTTGATATGCCAGTCTTGGAGAAGGGACTTATTCCTGACATGACAGAATTTTAGGCCATGGTGATGTAGGACCCTCTTAATGGTGGATGTATATAGTTTGGTACCTGATGCCTAAAACTCCTTCATTAGTTCCTTTGCTGTTGTCTTGGGGTTAATTGAATCTTTAGTTGAACCTAGGTTCTTTCATCACTTGGAATAAATTTGTGACTCTTTTTCTGAATGATGCAGTGTTTGTATGGTGCCAGAATCTTCCAAACTTCCAGACTGTTTAAAGAGACAGTCAGCGTGGTGTATGTAAACTTTTAACCCCACTGGAAGTCTGATATAGTTAATCAAAGCTGAAATAAATCTGTTTGTAACTGATTGTTTTAAATTTACCTGTTATGTGAACAAAGCCCTAGTTGACTCATCAAAACATATGTATGTTAACATGAAATGTGTAGTGCTATGAAAAACTGATGAATATCGTAATAGCCTAGGTGTACAGTATGTAAACTTTTTGCCTCAACTGTACATCTCTTTATATGGAAAATTATGCATGTAGTCCCAAACACTAAGTACTGCTCCTTTTAGCACAGAGTTGACTAAATATGATGTTTTTTGTATCGGTCGTGCACTTCACAGCCTGCCACCAGGTTACCATGTGGACACAGATAAAGGTTTCAGCTACTCGACAGCTGATGAAGCATTCGTGTGCCAGAAGAAAAACCACTTCCAAGTTACAGTACACATTGGGATGGCTGGAGACCCCAAATATGTGAAGACACCAGCAGGTCCTATGCCTCTTGATGGCTTCCAAGTGAAAGTCTTCGGAATCAAGGTTAATGTCTAATACTCATTTCTGTGTGAAAATAAATTTCTGGGTTGCCTCCATAGAATGTTTTTTTTTTTGGTTGTTTTTTAAACATGCCAGTTTAAACCGGTGCATTGAATTCACTTTATTTTCAGCTTGAGGCTCAGAGCCACCACATCACCATCGAGCAGTCACAGTCAGACCGCAGCAAAAAACCCTTCCTGCCAGTCCAGTAAATGTTCATTTTAGACTTCTCTACTGATGTGATTTAAGATGTCTATATATCACAGGCTCATGTTTTTATATGGCCATTTTATGAGTTTATACTTTTTTCAGAGTAAACTTGCCTGGAAATAAAATAACCAAGATTACGCTTGGAAGATTACACTTCAGTGAGACTACTGCTAATAACATGAGGAAGAAGGGCAAACCCAATCCTGACCAGAGGTGACACACACACACACACACACACACACACACACACAACACACACAAATCAAATATAGAGATCACAAAACTGAAAGCAAGTGCTCTGTTAGATTTTAGCACATTTTTTGATTTGACATTTCAGTCGCCACTGATATGTTATAAAGCAGTGAATGGTCTATATGAATTTTACAGAATGGGAAATTTAGCTTTATGTTATGTGTGGTGATTGTGATACTTTTTTTTATTGATCAGGTACTTCCTTCTGGTGGTGGGACTTTATGCTACAGTCAAAGAGAAGAATTACCTGCTGGTTGCTAACGTATCTGAGAGAATCATTGTCAGGGTACGTTTTGCATAAGTGCACATATGAAGTCAGTGCACAACCGCATTCAATCCTAAAACTGTAAATACGTCTTAAAAGTACCTGGATGGGAGACATCCTGGGGAAAACTAAGGTTGCCGCTGGAAGTGGTATTAGTGAGGCCAGCAGGGGGTGCTCACCCTGTGGTCTGTGTGGATCCTAATGCCCCAGTACAGTTACAGGAACACTATGCTGTGAAAACAGCACTGTCTTTTGGGTGAGACGTTAAACCAAGGTCCTGACTCTCTGTGATAATGAAAAATTCCCCCATTGGCCCTTATCTGTCATGGCCCCCTAATGATCTCCATCTCTGAATTGGCTACATCACTCTCTCCTCTCCACCAATAGCTGGTGTGTGGTGAGCATTCTGGCGCAATGTGGCTGCCATCACGTCATCCAGGAGGATGCTACACACTGGTGGTGGTTGAGGGGATTCCCACCCTATACAATGTAAAGTGGTTTGAGTGCCTAGAAAAGCACTATGTAAATCTAAGGAATTATTATTATTATTATTATTATTATTATTATTATTACTATTATTAAAGATACTACTACTACTAATAATAATAATAAACCATATACAAACTTTAGAATATGCATATTCACATTGCGTTGGGTTTTGTTACACAAGTTAGAGACAAATGGCAAGTAGTGAAACTAACACAATGTTTCCATATTATACCACTGTAACAGTATTATTCAGACTGTAACTGCATAAATGTTGGGATTATTGTTTGTCACATTGATGTTTATCTACATAAGGCCTCGAACCCCGGGCAGTTTGAGAATGACAGCGAGGCGCTTTGGATAAAAGGACAGACCCCAGACTCACTGGTGTGCCAGGGACTGGTGGGAATAAACACTGATTCCCCAGATGAGGCCCTGGTAGTTTGCGGAAACGCCAAAATAATGGGCACAGTCATGCACCCCTCTGACAGCAGAGCGAAGGAGAACATTAAAGAGGTGAGTATCTCACATACACAACATGCTTTCTGTTCTTTAATACACTCAGCGATCCCCAAGTGGACCAGTCATTTACCTGGAAGTCTTTCACAAAACTAAAATGAATCTGGAGGTGGGACGGTCTCCATCATTGCGCTTGTGGATGATTCTGATGCCTTCATAGGTGGATTCAACAGAACAGCTGAGGAGAATAGCCCAGATGAGGATTGTTGAATATGACTACAAACCCGAGTTTGCATCAAAGATGGGCATCAACGAGGTGCATGAAACAGGTGTGTGTAGTCTTACACATTATAGCATACAGGCCATTTGGGAATAGTAGGATGTTTACAGGCACATTTTATATGAAATTACATTTGACTGTGATTGAATATTGTATCATGCGCCTTCTGATCACTAATCAAATGAAATGTGTTCACTTCTCAAAACCAAGAGATTTTAATGTAAATTTTAGTGAATATGCACAAGAGCTAATAAATGGTTATTATTTTACAATTGAAGCCTCAGTTCAGGTGGTTTGAATTACTTTTGTATTTTTAGAGGCAGGACATAGACACGATCTAACATTCGCCATGAAGTATGAAGATCCATGTGCAGAAGGTTTAATAACAATACAAACAAACCAAGACCACAAATAACAATGCCAATAAACAGTCTGAGGTCAAAATAATAATAATCACAAAAGGTTATGCAGTCTTCAAGGTCAAAATGGCAGAGCATGATTATGTCATACATGATAATCACAATAACAGGGTACATGGCTAAGAATTAATCTGATTTATTCCCAAAAGGTTAATTTGTTGGCTTTGTGAACATAGTGATCTTGAATAATGCATCAATAGATTCTGACTGTAAAGTAAGCTTTGTTTTTGTCTTTGTCAGGGATTATAGCACAGGAGGTAAGGGAGCTGCTTCCCACAGCGGTGAAAGAAGTAGGAGATGTCACGTGCTCCGACGGACAGAAAATCCCCAACTTCCTCATGGTGGACAAAGTAAGTACCTGAGCTGAGCTCCTCCTTTATTTATTTACTGACTAATGTGAAAGTCACTTGGTTTTTATTGATGCACAGAGACAGAGGCTCATGACTTCTCATGTCAAAGTTCACATCAGAGTTTGCTCAGAGTGAGCTACAAATATGCCTCTTTCACATCCCATGTCCTTTCCCCTTCAGTGCATTGCCTTTTCTGTGGCACTAATTTTATGTGTAACTGCTGTTTTATGTAAACAAGCAGAAAAGTCTTCCATATCATTGTAGCAAGGGGTCAAAAATAATGGCTTAAACCATAGATGTTGATATGGTATTCACAAAAATCAACACACGTGACACAATGAAATCTTTTTTTTTTTTTTTAACAACAAAATGGCATATGCACAGAATCTCTATAAAATAAATATAATATTTATTATTATTGTGAGGCTTTAAAATATTATTATTATTATTAATATCATTGTTATTATTATTATTATTATTATTATTATTATTATTATTATTATTATTATTATTATTATACTAAAACTATATAATTTTGTGAAACTAAAACATTAAGTGACATAAAGTAAAGTTGACCATTTTGACGCAAACTGATGAGGTGAACTTCTGTGTGGATTCCTAACAGGAACAGATCTTTATGGAGAACGTGGGAGCTGTGAAAGAGCTCTGCAAGCTTACTGATAACCTGGAGACACGTATTGAGGAGCTTGAGGTGTGGAACGCACGCCTGGCCAAGCTGAAGAACCTGGGGAGCATGCGCTCCAAAAGCACCTCTGCAAATAAAAAACGGTAAATGTTTTTTTGTGTGTGTGAATAACATTTTATATTGGTTTCCCATAAACAATAACAACTAATACAGTGGTGGCTTAGCGGTTAAGGCCCTGGGTTACTGATCGGAAGGTCGGGGGTTCAAGCCCTGGCACTGCCAAGCTGCCACTGTTGGGCCCTTGAGCAGGGCCCTTAACCCTCTCTACTCCAGGGACGCCGTATCATGGCTGACCCTGTGCTCTGACCCCAACTTCCTGACATGCTGGGGTATGCGAAGAAAAGAAATTCATTGTGCTGTGACCAATAAAGATGTAAATAAAATTGTAAATAAATGGTATAAACACATGTAATAATATTTTTTTGACCCTATTTGCTGTACACTTTCTGTTCTCACATGCCTGATCATTGTGTTTGCAGTCATAATAAATAAGCCTTTGGATTAATTGCCAATTAATTTTGTTCGATTTGTCTGTTTTTGTCTGTTGTTTTACTCGCATACGTATAGTTAAATCCTATTTACATTTCTCTTACAGAGGAGTCACTCCCCCCCAAAAGCCCTCACCACCAAAAACTAGCAAAGTAAGTTAAAACAAACAAACAAACAAACAAAAAACCCTACTACTCCTGCACTACCTGATAAATTATGTTCTGTTTTACCAATTCTAAAAATATGGTGTTTCTGTGTCAGGAGTGTGTATGTGAGAAATACCGGTACTGCCTTCAGCACAGAATATTCCAAGCAACCATCATTCTGCTTGTGGTAACTATGGCTTTTTGGTGAGTCCTTTTCCATTAGTATATATTTAACACAAACCAAAAGATTTACTGACGATGCAGTACAAGGTAATGTTAAGATAAATATGTTAATATCACTATTGGAAAAAAAAAAACAAAAACATAAATATATTAAGCATTGTAGTAGTAGTAGTAGTAGTAGTAGTAGTAGTAGTAGTAGTAGTAGTAGTGCCTGCTATTATATACTTATGACAGTGTTGAAGTTTAGAGAGAAAAGTTTAAAGGTAATTAAAAAACAACAACAACATTACACTATATAAAAACAATATTCAAGGGAAAATAAAATTTCATCTAAATTCTCATTGAGAAGATCATACTAATAAGTGTATATGGACAGATTTATGTATTTTACCGTAAATAAAAACCAACTTCAATTAAGTGTACTCAAACATTTTACTAGTAGTCGATATTAATTTGATTTTAGCCAGACAGGAATTTTAGTAGTGCACTGACATTGACATTTGTACTGTATGTTTTGTTTTTCTTTCCCATCCATATGGTTCCAGTGCCATCTGTATCACCACACTCTACATGCTCACATTAAGAGAAGACATTGATTTTGGTTTCAGGTAGAGTGCAGTCATCATAAACACCATTCACCTCTTCATTCATATCTGTACATTAGGCGTTAAACAATTTTTGTACAGCCTGTATGTTGTATATTAGCATGTATAGCATACATATGGTACATACTACATTGCAAACATGAATGTTCATCTGTTTGACCTTTCTGTTTCTGAAACCTTGTAGTAATGCCAGTGAGCAGCCAATCTATACTACTACAACTATGGCGAGTACAGGTAAGAAAAAGTTATGTTTTGTCATCTTGATTACCGTACTGCAGTGAGATACTGAAAATGAACCACTGAACCAAATGAACCACAGATTTGGGGATGGAGTTGGGGTCTGCGTTCCACCTACACTGCACCTCTAATGTTGCACTACACAATGCTATATATACAATATAGTGACTTCTAATATATAGACTTAATAAACTGATTTGTAATTCAAATAAATGTTCACTTTACAGATAGAACACACAAATCACCATATAAAGTGTATCAAAGCAACAGTCAAACTGTTGCATCGTCTCTAAATCTTGCATTCTTCAAAATAGTCGATACAGTTGAGGCCAAACGTTTACAAATACCTAGGCTAAAGATCTTCAATCTCAGTTTTTCACAACTCCACACATTTCATTAACATACATTTCGTCAGCATTCTGGCTTTTGTAGGAATGCTCTCTGTTCAAATGAAACAAAATGAATTGTTTGTCCATTATGATCAGCGCTATGTATGAAGGAAAAAGGGTGAGGTTTTTAATCTGAAGAACACCATTCCGACTGTGAAGCATGGGGTTGGCAGCATGATGTCCTGGGGGAATTCTGCTGGAAAAGGGATTGATGCACTTCAGAAAATAGATGACATCATGAAGAAGGAGAATTATCTTGAAATACTGAAGCAACACGTCAACACATCAGACAGAAAGATAAAGCTTGGTCGCAACTTGGTCTTCCAGAAGTTACAGTGATCCCAAGAGTGTGATGTGTGGAGTTGCGAAAAACTGAGTTGGGATGTCTTAGACTATGTGTATGTACCTGTAAACTTTTGGTCTCAACTATATTTGTCTTAATGGTTTCAAATACATGTCTTTGATAATAAGGTTTCCGTGTTTCCAATGACATTTTATTTTTAAAAAATGTCAGTATAATTTACAATATGCTTTTCTCTTCAAAGGAATAATACAGCCTTTTTTCTAACCAGCAAATCTGTAGCATATGTGCGATTACCAAGAACAAGAGTTATGACATTTCCCTGTACTGAGAAAAAAACCGAAAACGTGTTCACTCAAAATGTCACTTATAATGAAAGCCAAAGGGCAGCAATAAAAGTCGTAGGATGAGACATATATGAGGAAAAATATCCTACTAAAGCTCCTGCAGTTGCTTACATCCTGTATTACGTCCAAGCTATCTAGAAAATTTTACGGATGCAATACTTGCACTTATTTTTGCTATTGGCATGCAACTGAATACAAATGCATTGCTCGGATTGAGTAGATAAGGAAGGAATAACACATGACAGACTGTGTTCTCCTCGCCCAATTATCGCAATGTTTAATATATAAATTAAACATGTCACACATTTTAAATGTTTATAGTTAGATTTAATGCTATGGAACATCCGAGAAACAAGTTAGTTTCTGTTCTCACCTGTGCTCGCTGTCCACTTTATTAGGAACATCTGTACACCTGCACATTCATGCAATTATGTAATCAGCCAATCATGTGGCAACAGCACAATGCAAAAACATCATACAGATACAGGTCAAGAGCTTCAGTTAATGTTCACATCAAACATCAGAATTAAGAAAAAAGAGAGATCAGAGGAAAATAACAAGACTGGTATGAGCTGACAGGAAGGATATAGTAACTCATATAATTACTCTTTACAACCATGCTGAGGAGAAAAACATCTCAGCATGCACAAAACATCGACCTTGAGGTGGATGGGCTACAACACCAGAAGACCACATCGGGTTCCACTCCTGTCAGCCAAGAACAGGAATCTAAGGCTATCATGGGCACATGTCCAGTATCATTGAAACTGGACAGTTGAAGATTAGAAAAAAAAAATCACCTGTTCTTTTTCTAGTCTCCAAATGTCCAGTGGAAAGCCTCAGATTCTTGACTGACAGGAGTGGAATCTTATGTGGTCTTCTGTTGTAGCTGTTCTGGGCTGTTGCAGTTCATCCACCTCGAGGTTGTTGTGTTGTGCATTCTGAGATGTTTTTCTGATTATTTGAGTTACTATAGACTTCCTGTCAGTTCAAACCAGTCTGGTCATTCTTCTGTGATCTTTCTCATCAATAAGGTGTTTCAGCCTGCACACAGGATGTTTTTCTTTTTCACACCAGTCTGTGTAAACTCTAGAGACTGTTGTGTGTGAAAATCTTTCTTTCTGAAATACTCAAACCAGCCCATCTGGTACCAACAAGCATGCCATGGTTAAAGTCATAGAGATCACACATTTTCCATATTCTGATGTTTGATATGAACATTCACTGAGGCTCTTGACTGTATCTGCATGATGTTATGCATTGTGCTGCTGCCACATGATTGGATGATTGGATAAGTGCATAAATAAGCAGGTGTACAGGTGTTCCTGTTAAAGTGACTGGTGAGTGTATGCAGGAGTGTAAGCATTAGTTAAGCCGGGGTCCGGGTCAAAACGATTTAATTGGGCCTCGCCCTCCCCAGCCCCCTTATTTTTAAACTAAAACTGTCCACACCACTGCTGGAATCTGAGATGTCCGTGCATGTTTCGCCTGAGGCGCCCCTGTCCTCTATTGTCTGACCCTCTCCTCTGTTTCCCTGTACTACCTTATCATCATCTGCAGCTATTAGACATGGCATGCAAGGGGCTAATTCATGAGGGAAAGGACAGTAAATTTGCATAGCACGAATTTATAGCTCAGTAGCTAAAATTCTCTGTAACATTTACAAAATCCAAGCAAACAAATCAACATACAAATTAGATTTGTCTACAGAAACGTTCTCCACTGAGTTTGATTACTTTTTCCCCAACTAGTGTGGTGAAGTGCAGAGTTACACTGACACCAGCGCACAAGTTGTACATACTCAATAGCTACTTCAATTGTATAGGTTGGTGATTTCTGTAGATTCAATGCGGAATTCTTCATGCAAAGGTAGGCTGTGTAGATTCAGTGCAGATCTATAAATCTTGCCTAGATTTATGTTTTTGTCTAAAATAAGCATAGCAGAGGCACATCGCATAGTAGCTGCAGTTTATTGAGGTAGTAAAAATTAAAGCCTTAAACTTTAGCCTTAAGCCTTTGGGGGAAACAGTGAAACGCTAGGCTAACATTAGCCCACTAAAAGTGGTAAATGCATTAACATATCCAACCTTGCTTCGTTGATTCTTCACTCTGTCCTTCTAGTTTCATCTGTTGTTACCCAGACCTTTTGAGTCTGGTTCTTCTCAAAGTTTTACCTTGATAATATTAATAAGGATAATGAGTCTTTATTAATCACATATACATATGCACAGTGAAATTCTTTTCTTTGCATACGCCAGCATGTTAGGATGTTGGGGTCAGAGCGCAGGGTCAGCCATGATACAGCTCCCCTGGAGCAGAGAGGGTTAAGGGCCTTGCTCAAGGACCCAACAGTGGCAGCTTGGCAGTGCTGGGGCTTGAACCCCCGACCTTCTGATCAGTAACCCACAGCCTTAACCACTGAGACACCACTGGCCCCCCATAAATTCACACATTTAAAATCTGTATGTGTCACGTTCCAAGGGTGGAGACGGAAGCAGTTGCGGGTGAAAGATTCCAGGCAGAATAATCCAAAGGGTGAGACAAAGTTCGTAGTCGTGAAAACAGGCAGGGGTCGGGCGATCAGGCAAACAAAACGAGGTGAGGCAGAAAACGAGGTCGGGTACGGAAACACTGGTCAAAATACACTAAGGTAAAGCTCATTAGAAAACAGGTTGGCAAAACGGCAGAGCACAAGTCTACTGAATGTATTACTTTGCAAAGTCTGTTTGCTTCCAAAGTCTCTTAAATGCTGTAGTAAGAGTGTGTATGTGATTGGAAGCAGCTGTGTGCGATTAGAACTCCGGGGAAGGTGAGCGCATGCGTTTGTGGGAAGTGTAGTTCTCAGCGGCCATGTTTGTAGTCAGAGGTGTCTCCTGGGAAACTGAGTCTTGGCTTGGCTGTGATATGACCACATGGTTCTATCAAGCTGCTTTGGTACAATGTCCATTGCTAAAAGCGCTATACAAATAAAATGTCATTTAAATGAATAGTTTCAGAAATTTCACCATTTGCTGTCTTGCCTGTGTGATGTTATCTTCTTTTTTTTCTTTGGTTTTCTCCCCCAGACGCTGGGCCTGAGTGCATGTTATAGTTGTGATAAACAACCATTCTCTTTGTTTGTTATTCATCTTAGCTTATGCAGAGCAGCTAAAGTCCCTGTGTTTGAACAATTACTATAGAAACAACTACTCATTAGAATGAGCACATTAATGCGAACCTTTCTTCATAATACAGCTGGAGCTACTGTGTGCACTGTGCTGTTATAGCAAAAATAGAGAATAGATACAAATAGACAATA
Source organism: Ictalurus furcatus (assembly GCF_023375685.1). Lineage (NCBI taxonomy): Eukaryota > Metazoa > Chordata > Actinopteri > Siluriformes > Ictaluridae > Ictalurus > Ictalurus furcatus. The sequence continues at coordinate 5,434,401 of NC_071273.1, forward strand.
GAGAGGAACGTTTCATTTTTGGTTTTTGGGTTTGTTTGTTTTTTAGATACTTTGCCTGAAAGTTTTACGATGATACTCAGAACTGCAAATGCCAACTACTTCTCAAAAACCACACAGAAGACTTTGATAAAGGAAACACATTTTCGTCTTTTTTAGAACATTCTCTCTCTCTTGTTCATTTAGCAACAAAGAAAAGGAGCCCATTTAGACTGCTAGCAACAATGCGTTACATTTTTGTAATATATTCTGATAGATATTCTGATCTTTCTGGAATGTAGCAAACCCAAAAAGGTTGTTTTGATAAAAATATTATAATGACTGGAGTGTCATCATCATTTCCCCACTCGACTGATCTCTGTTCTCACTAATATCAGTAGGGAAATAATGTCTGCATCATTCAATCTTGTTATTAATGTCTTATTATCAGGCTTGGGCAGTAACGGAATACATGTAACAGTGTTACGTAATCAGGATACAAAAAACAGGCAACTGTTATCCGTTACAGTTACGTCAAAAAACAAAGTAATAAGATTAGAGGTACATTTTGTAAAAAATGGAAATACTATCAGGATTACAATTCTTTTTCATTTAAAATCAAAGAAATGAAACTTTTGATATAACACAATTTAGACAGCTGCTTGATTATAGTTCTGGTTCTCTCTTGCCAGTTGTGGCTCACATGAGCAACCTCCCGGTGCGTGCGCAAATAAATTTATTTGATAGAACTTAACACAAATTATTCTCTGAAATGCTTTTGTTAGGGTGACAATACATACTTCTTTCCCGGACATGTCCTCTCTTTTAGACCTTAAAAAAACATCCGGCCAGGATTTCTAAATTTGAGAAAATGTCTGGGAATCGGCTTTAGTTTCATTATGATGTGCTTATGGTCTAATGCTGCATCATGTGTGCGCATGTTTGCATTGCTTTAACCCCTCTCTGTAATTCCTGCCTTCGCACACACCAATTGGTCGATTATAAAAGGCTTGCAGCAACTATTGGCCAAATTCCTGCCTCTCAACCGTTAGCCTACTCTCAGCGAGTGCGCGAAGGTGAAGTGCTGTTGTATACGGCGTCAAACAGTTGCTTGACCATAGCAATAAATGATTGCTGTCCTGAGTCGAAACACTGCCATCATATTGCTTTCATATTGCAATCATATTGCTTTGTATTACATGGCCATTTAAATGTGTATATAATGGTAGAAGGTACACTCACTGCATCTGATATTTTATTTTATTCAGTGGACATTCGAAAGAATGGAGGAAAAATGTAGGAAAACGTGGGCAGAATGAAACCAATTATATATTTATGTGATGCTAATAGTGTGTCTTTTTCAGCATATTAAAGTCTGCATTCATAGTAACTGTAATGCCTGGAAGGAGGCGATGCAGGATGCATGTGCAGTAAAGAGCTTTTATGAGGAAACAGGCAGATAAATCCAAAAAGTGAATCAATAGCGTGGTCAGAAACAGGTAAAAGTTCGGGCGATTGGCAAACCGGCATTAACTAGGCAAAACAGAGTCCAATAACGAGGGTGAGAACAAGATCAAAACTATGAGACATGAAACGAGGAACAAACGGCTTGGAATATGGAAAACATTCACGTAATACTTCACACTAAACATTGACACCTGAGGGGTTTAAATAACAAATGTAACCGGGGGGGACATAAACACCCGAGACACATTAGGACACAACCAATGACATAACGGGGAGGAGACATGACATAAACCATAACAAACCACACACGTGTAAAATGTAAACAAAATCAGTGTCACATGCAAAACCTGGAAATGCGCCTTCGGGCTTCAGAGCACGCTGCGTGCGCTTGCGTTTTGACAGTAACGCTGTTTTGAAAGCTATTAAGAACCCCCCCTTCTTGGGTTATGCTGTGAGAAAAAAAAGGAAGGAAGGAAATGGTGCACACATGGTATTCACACTTTTCTCCTTTTACATACTGTAGAGCTAATTCTCAAGCAAGCATGCAAGGACTTGTTTAACATGATCAATCAATATATTGTCAATGTAAGCTATAACTAATTTTCCAAGCATGTTCCTCAAGACATCACTGATGAGACACTGGAAGAATGAAGGGGAGTAAGAAAGTCCATATGGCATGAAGCAATACTCGAAGTGGCCAGAGGTGAAGGCCATCTTCCACTCATCACTTTCCCTGATGCAAAGGAGGTTCTAGGCACTGTGCAGATTGACTTTTGTGAAAATCTTTGAATGAAGTTGTTCCAGAACTGAGGGGACAAGTGTGAATTTCACTGAGTAGTGGTATTTTACTGTGATTCAAGATGTAAGTTTTAAGATTTTTATTTGTCACATACACCATTATTTACAGTATATAACACAGTAAAATGAAAATATGATTTGGTCCCTAGTAATCAGTACATGGTCAGTGGCCTTGTTTCCCCACAAAAAAGAATCCTGCTGATGAACAAGATGTAGAGGGTTCGATTGTACCCTTGTTACAACAACTGTTGGATTTACTTCATCATTTGTTGCTCTGGCATGAAGAGTGGGTAAATTTGGTTACAAAGTGGGGTGGTTCCAAGCATTAGCTCTATGCACAGTCATGCGGGGAGTGACCACTCTCTTTGGTTTTACTTAAATCATCTTGGAATTCAAGATATTCTGTGGGAATATTTGTTGGAGTTTTGGTCCCAGGGCTTTCCACTGTAGTTGAAGCAGTCAAGAGGTGGGGAATGTGCAGGCAGTGATCCATGCAATGGGATGACTACTGAATAAGTTCTTTGTCGAACCAGGAGATTTGTGTGTCAGGGAGGTGCATCCAGGGAAATCCTAGAATGATGGAATACTTGGTGGTGATGGTGATTAGAAATGAGATGTATTCCTGGTGGAATGTGCATGCTTTGAAAAGGAGGGGTTTGGTGCAAAGATTTATGGTTCTGTTTCCTATGAGTCCACCATCAATAGTGTGAATTTTCAGGGGATGTTGTGGTTTTCAATTTTCAAGTGGTTACATGGGGATGTTCAGTTTTTCCACTGTAGCTTGGTTCATGAAATCGCCAGCAGCTCCGGAGTCATTCAGAATCTGTAACCATAGTTCTGCTATGGCACATGACTCCAAATCTCTTTGTCTATTCTGGGAGTAGTGTCTCTGATCGTTGTTGCCTGTACTAAGCTTTTCTGGCCTATTATTTATGAGTGAACGTGCTTCATTTCAAAGAGATTTCAAAGTGTATTGTTGGCAGAAAAACTAAATTTTGTTTAAAAAAAAAAGTTTTTCCAGAACAATCCCTGATTTGGAAAAAATATTATTGTTTGAAACAGTGAAGAGCTTACACTGAAAGCTGATTTAGTTCTTCTGGGACGTGAACCTGGATGATCTGCCATGAAACTAGGTGAGAGGTTTCAGATGTTAGTTTCCGTATACATGTATGCAAACCTACACATACGCTAGTAATATATCTGTGATATAATCCTTCTTCAATGTAATTAAATTCATACATTATTGTATCAGACTCTCTTTTCAGTTTTACCCTACTTCCAGTCATCCATTAAACAAAGTGAGCTAAGTATCTGCTTCAGCGTGGTAATTGGTAGAGGACTTCTCTGTCTGTCAATGTATGCAAGGCGCATTGGGGTGGTGCACTGGGTGGGAATACTGGGGGGGAATGCCAGTCCATTGCAGGGCCACCATACACACACGTTCACACACTCATTCACAACTAGGAGCAATTTTGCTTCGAATCCATTTCTGGCACATTTTTGGGATTGGGCACAGGGATCACTTGGGGAGTGGTGGCTCAACAGTTAAGGCTCTGGGTTACTGATCAGAAGGTCAAGGGTTCAAGCTAACCTGCAACTGTTGGGCCTTTAAACCTTTTTGGTCCAGGGGCGCTGTATCATAGCTGACCCTGCACTCTGACCCCAACTTCCTATCAAGCTGGGATATGCAAAGATAAAGAATTTCAGTGTAATGTGCATGTTTGAATGTATATGTGACAAATAAAGGCTTCTTCTTCTAAACTAGGGACCTTGGAATTGTGAGACAATAAAGTTACCCTCTGCACTATCATTCTCTGTTTTTATAAATGCCCCCAGTAACACTACTCTTATGATATGAGCAATATTTTAACTATTTTATATATTTATGTTTATTCCCTTCACAGTCACCCCTACTTCTTCCCCTGGCCCTTGGCCACCAGACGTCGATTTCTCTAGCGTGTTTTTCTCGGATGAAGTTTATTGTTGTCTACATACTGCATCAACCAAACACATGTCTATCACAACGAGCTCAACTGTTGACCCAGGATTACAAAAAACACTTTCTTATACCAAAAAGAGTCTGACAGGTGAGTCATACTTCATACTGCATACGGCTGTAACACTGAAGCATACCAATGTTGTTTCTTTTTAATAATATTTATTTTTGTCTTTTCAGCTAATATACCATGGGAATGGTTACGACACATCAGTGACTGTGAGTTTAATGGACAATGTCAAAATTCTGACACAATATGAAGCAAAGTTTAACTGTAACAACATTATAATTTTAATTATACCACAATTTCATTTTTATTTTGTATTACTTATTTTCTACTTTCAATACAGGGACAAACACAACCATTAAGTCGATCCTTATCACTCAAAACCAGCAGGTTATAGACCACCAATACATAGACCAGAAGAACTCCTGGTAGGTGTTATTTATGTATTGTCATTTTAATAGTTATGTTCGCTCATAAAGTAAACCATAACCTGTCTGTGTTCCACAGGAAAGGGAACTACAGCTATCGGATCCCCATTAGTAAACACATTCCAATCAACATGCCAGTAACCCTGCAGATGAAGTGCGTAACCTTTTCTACACAGCTTTATATTGGCTGGTGATTTACCTGAACATTTTTTGTTCTCTTTGAAAAAACAAACAAACAAACAAACAAAAAACACATAGACAGAAATGACAGAAAGTGAAAGTGGCAGCTGCAGTTTTTCTAACTATTCTCATTGGAAACATCATTGTAAATACACTATTCTAAATACACTATTTTAAAAAGTACAGGATGTTTTGACGTTGTACTGGATAAGAGTGACTCCTGTAATGTGAGGACCTGATAATGAAATTAAAAGAGATTTCAGTGATTTCTGTGGGCAGGCCGGAAGAACAGGAAGAGTAAATTAAAATACTTTGTTTCAGAGATGGCTGATGTCATGTCAAAAAAAATTTCAAAATTTAATACTAATTAATTATCTTTGGAATTCATTATTATAATATAAATGACAATTTACTGATATATAGTAGTAAAAGACACGATCATACTGAATATTTTGTTGCATTATGACAGTGTAAGGAGAGAAGTTATGGCTCAATGTACATTAGTACTACAGTGCTACAACACTGTAATTTTCTGTGTGTGTGTAAACATTAAACACTAATTAGAAGTGGTCACTAAAAGTTGGTGCTATATTTGGTGTTTCAAAACACTACAGACATCACAACTATTTATTTCTGTGGCTGTTTGAATTAATAATAAATTATTCATTTTAATAATACCAGCATGCAATGCGATGAGGTTTTGACATTCAGCACTGTGGAGTATCTGATTGACAAATGTGTATTTACTCTGGGTGACTGTGTGTATGTGTGTGTTTGAACAGCACTACTGAGCTGTTAGTAGCTCACCTGTGTGCATATGATCTGAGGGAGGAGTGCACTACTGTAATGGACTATAATGACTATGAATTCAACAGAGTACCCAACACACAGGTAGTGTTTACTCAACACCCACCAAGGTCACATGTACTTGCATAGCATTCCTCATGTTGTGTGTGTGTCTGTTTAAATAAAATAAAAAAACACTTTCTTTTTCAAAGTACATACTGCACAGTAAAAAAAAAAAAAAAAGAAAGAAATCCACTACTATGAAGCGTTTATTTTATTTATCAATGATACAATAAAAACTGATCAAATTAGATACCATCTAAAGACAAAAAAAAAAAAAAACTGCATTTATATGTCCTTAAAGGAGTGATGATGAAAATGACTAATAAAAGATAGTTTAGAAGTTAGAAATTAGATTATAAGTGTCAGGAAATGAGAGATGGGATGGATGCAAGTGCAGTTCAGCAATGCAGAGCAAACAATCCAAAATGTATGGCAGAATTTATATTTTAATTTAAAAAAAAAAAAAAAAAAAAAAAACAGTTTTGGGTCAGGCAATGTACAAACAGAGCAAACTAGTCAAAACAAACATGAGAATCAAGAACCAGGCAATAATCCAAAACCAGAGTACTGTAATCAGCAGAGCGGAAAAAAGTCTTGGTAAAGTCAGATGCACAAGACAAAACTAAGTGTTTACGTCACAAACTCAGAATGAATGAAAGTCTCTTTTTAAAGTGTGCATGGGTGAGTGTGAGAATGGGAACGGGTGTGTGTGATCAGAAGTCTGGTGATTGGGAGCAAGTTAGTGGTGGTGGCCATGTTTGTAGGCCACAGTGTGTTCTGTGAATTGGAGTCTATGGATCACCCAAATCACCCCCGCCAAGAAAAAAAAAAGAAAAAAGTTTAGTTCTCACAAGAAGCTATGTGTCAGATATTGGTGGAGATGGATGTAAATGTAAAATGCTTTTTTAAAAATTAGATAAAAGTCAAACAAAACTAACCAAGTCAATACAAGAGATATGAAACAGGAACTGGGAGAACACAGCATGAAGCACAGAATAGACAACAGAAAATTAACAAAGAACTCTCACAACTTAAATAGGGACACTAAACAAGGGGAGACACAAAACAGGTGAGCATGATCAAGGGTCACATGATCTGTAGTAGTCTGTGAGGGCTAATGGGAAATGACGTCCAAGGTGGCCAAAACCGGCGCTGACCTAACACTGCAATACTGAGATATGCATCTGAGATAGCAATGATATAAATATTTCAGTTATATGCTATGTTTATGCAAGGAACAATAGCTGATGTACCATATATTAGCTGTGGGTGTTTTTAACATACATTTTCAGTAATTCGCAAGCAAAATATTTAACTAGATAAAATGAAACAGTCAAAGCAGTTTAGAAATAAACAATTTATATGGTCCACATTCAGCATTGTGGTAAATGTGTGGACACATTTCTGCAACATGGGTCTTGCTAAAATTGATCCTGGTTATGGCCCTGTTGTTAGTTTCATTTCAGGATTTGTTAAACAGCTAAAAAAAAATATGGATGGTCTTACTTTTTGTTTCTCAGACAGCCCTACTGGCACCCAATTTCTCTCTGAGCTCCCAACATACCTGGACCAGATGTTCAGTGTTTGGTGTTACACTGCAAAAAACGTCTGTCTGTTCTTTGTCCGAAACCAAAATTTGAACGCTGCTCTAACTGATTTCCTCTCATCTGGGCCCAGGAAGTAGTCACATCGACAGTGAAAATCTTCTTAGTTTAATGATACAGAAAGGATATACACACACAAGAAATACTGATAAAGAAAGATAAATTTCAGTTGGAACAAGTCACAGGTAAATCAAAACATCTATTACATAGGTTCGAGGAATATAAGAACTAAAGTCTAGACGTCTACCAGATAATATTAAGAGGAAGAAGAAGAACCGAGAGAGAGAGAGTGAGGGTAAAAGGCGGGGTGATTAGGAATGCTCAAAACAACACATTCCACGAACACAAAACAATTTGGTTCTGGTACATCGTGAAACAAACTAGAGACCTACAGTATTGAGACACAGAGATCATGCCTGAAACTTATCAATGTCATTTTAGCAAGTGAAAATATCTTGAATATAGTCGAATTTATCTAGTATTTCTTGTTAAAAGATTACAATACACCAAATATAAGATCATTAAACCTATTTCTCGACATTATTACTCATTTCAAGCTTAATTTAGCTTCTTTCTAGAAATAAATGTTTAAAATGAACAGAATAGAGCAAGAACTATTTCAAGCTTGAAATGAATACAAATGGCCTGAAATAGGTTTCATAATCTTATATTTGGCTTATTGTAATCGTATAATAGGAAATAGTAGATAAATTTGACTATATTCAAGGTATTTCCACTTGATAAGATGTCATTTTTTGCAGTGTAGGAGCTCAAATGTATGGGCTGACTGTGTGGGACAATGGTCCGTTTAAGAAAAACACTCCATTAAGTGAACTGGTAAAAGAAATTCAACAGAGTACTTCTGAATGACGTTAACGCACAGTTTGGTGTGTCTTACAGGGGTATGTACATGAGTGGCCCCTGTCAGTTGCTCGAC